>NC_046314.1:5007697-5150197 GCF_009819535.1 Lacerta agilis
AATAAACATACTGTCCTGCCCACTTTGCATACACTGTTATTACAATCAACTGTTTCTTTTAATTGGAAAAAAATAGATTACCGTGACTGAAAAGCTTCCGAAAAGCCGGATATTTTCATTGACCAACTTCAGAAGTCTTATGTATGTGGGATCTTCATAATCAAATCGCTTGCCTAGTAGTATGGCCACTATAATATTGGCAACAGCTGCATTCATAATTGTGGTGGTCTCAAACGGCTTTCCTATACAGAAATATGACAGTTAAACAAAAATATGGAGAGGGCATTGTTTGTAAGTCTGCTCTTTGTTGCGTTAAGTCCCCACTGGCAACTTACCTATGTGTAGACCTCATTTATCAAGGAAACTGATCCTAAGTGCTGCTGGATGTGGCCATAGCTGGCCTAAGAAATGCTTAAAAGGACTTGGAAGTCACAGCAGCTATTGGAGTATAATCTACACACTACAGGAACAGACCGATTAGGTCTCCAAAGGGAACCCTGGGAAGGGGTGGCGCTATGGTCTAAACCACAGAGCCTAGGGCTTGCCAATCAGATGGTCGGCGGTTCGAATCCCAGTGATGGGGTGAGCTCCCGTTGTTCGGTCCCAGCTCCTGCCCACCTAGCAGTTCGAAAGCATGTCAAAGTGCAAGTAGATAAATGGGTACCATTCCAGTGGGAAGGTAAACGGCGTTTCCGTGCATTGCTCTGGTTTGCCAGAAGCGGCAAAGTCATGCTGGCCACATGACCTGGAATCTGTGTGCGGACAAACGCCGGCTCCTTCTGCCTATAGAGCGAGATGAGCGCTGCAACCCCAGAGTTGTCCTAATGGTCAGGGGTACCTTTTATGGGCTCATCCACACTTCCACTTCACACACGCTTCCTAGGCATGGTAGAAGCAGTTTTTCCTTTTCCCCAGTCCTTTCCAAGGGGAACTCCACTCATTAGCAGTAGATCAGAACTAATGGCAATCTGGGGAAATCCCAAATTGCTCCAGAGCATGGTTTTTCCCAAGGGAAAGCAGCGGGAGAAGAGAAAGTGTGGATAAAGACCATGGAACACAACACTCCAGGCACCTTAAAGTGCCGTGCTTATGCAATGGTTTGACTTCACTTCCGGATGTACAATGGGATCTGTGCTTCTGGAAGTTAGGAATATGTAACACAATAGTCTTGGCACCTTTAAACTACGGTAGTGTAGCTTTGCACCAGAGGAAAACACCAACCCACCTTCATAAGATTCAAATTTCTTTATCAGGACACTGCATTCCTCAACAATTCTATCCTCTATGGTCCTCTTTCCCATTCCATAGTCCCGCAATGTGCTTAAAGCAAACCGTCGCATCACTTTCCAGTTCTCACCATTAGACATAACTATACCTGAAGAGACGGGAAGAAAGGTTTCATGTCTACATGACCATTGAACAAAGAATCAATAAATTATGTTCTGCATTTCTTCCATGGAACTGAGAATGGATCCCAGCTATTCTCGCAGTCAGACTCAGACTTCTGAGCTTTGACAAAGTAGCTGGTAGATGTGCAATCAAATCATGAGCTGAGAACAAATAGATAGATAGGATAGAGTAGAGAGTGGTTTGTACATGACAGTGGTCACAGCAGCGCTAAGCTTGTTACTTTGCATTCCATGGGCAGACATTATGGCTCCTTCATGTTTCCTGTCTGTGTAGGCTGGGCCAGAAAATGGTCAGTCAGTTTCCGCTTGGTGTGTGGCATTACTTTTCCATGTGACTATTATTAACAATTCACATGTGACAACTATTACATTTTCCTGTCCCATTCTCCCCCAGCTCTACAATATGACTGTTGGGAAGAAGTTGGGAATGGGAAAGGTTTGCTTCCAATGGTCTCCATGTTTGTTTCTTCAACAGAGCCCCATTGATCCACTGAAAGTCAAGACCAAAAAATGTTCGTCTGGTTTATCCTTTTTAACATTTTAGCTTAACCCGCAAATGCTCACCTGGCGGGACCTGTGAGTGTTTGCAAGCATTACCAGTTCCAACAGAATGGGAAGTGCCTCACCAAAGCCTTGTGCAAGCTCTTGAAATAATGCAAAGGTGGGCCTGTCTGCAAATGCGTCCGCCTGATTAACCAGAGCCTCCTTTACTGTCTCATATCCTGTCAACACCACAGTTTTCCAGGGTCCCATTTGTAAGCTGAAGACAGGCCCATACTGCTTTGACAACTGGAATTCAACAGAAGAAAAAGTGAGAAACAGAGTTTTGGCATACCCAAAGAATATATTAATGTAAATCATCTCTGACAGAACCAAGACTACATAAGCTTGCACATTTACCTAAGAGTAAAGGCTACTTTATACATTCCACAGAATCTAGTAGCAAAGTTTGACAGTTAGACTATTTTCAGTTTTTTTCAATAACTACTATTGAACTTGGTAGAAATTACTTCCATGTTATTGTGCCTTGGACTGAGCTGAAAACATATGACTTAAGAATAGTAATTTTGTGGAATGAATTCACTATTTGTATCATTGCAAATCACCATGGAAAACATAATCCAAATAACATAATGATAAAGTAAAAGAGCACGGTCTATGCCACAATGTTCTTCAATACATTTGCTACTAATAGCTGTAGCAGCAACAGTTGCTGGACTCATGATACAGCAGCTCAGCCTTTTCACCCAGTCCAGTAGACTTCACCGTGGGAGCAGGGCCGGGGCGGGATGGAGTCCTCACTAGTCAAGTTGGATGGGATCAATACAAAACTGCTTCCTTCAAGGATGTGGACAAACTGCTTGGACAAGTGAAGCTGACCACCTGTCTCCTTCATCCATGCCTAACCTGGCTCATAAAAGCTTTGAAGGGTGGTGAATTCTTCCCTCTGTTAAGGAGCTTTCCTAGACCCACTGAATGTGGTGGTTATAAAATTACTTATTAAAAAAAATTGGACCCAGCCAATATGTCCAATTATCACATAGTTGCAAATCTTCCACTCTTGGGCAAGGTGATTGAGCGGGTGGTTGCGGGAGAACTCCAGGCACGCCCGGACATTGAGGCTCATTTGGATCCCTTCCAGTTGGGATTCAGTCCTCATCATGGGACTGAAACTGCCTCGGTTATGCTGGTCAATGATCTCCAGCGGACTAAAGACAAAGGTGAAAGCTGTTTCCTAGTTCTGCTGGATCTCTCAGTGGCCTTTGATACCATCGACCATGACATCCTTCTGGATCGTCTAGAAGGAATGGGAGTTGGGCAACAGTGGTTTTGCTCCTTCCTGGGCCGTGTGAAAAAGTGGTGTTGGGGGATGAGGATTCAGGCCCCTGGGCTCTCACTTGTGGGGTGCCTCAGGGTTCTGTCCTCTCCCTCATGTTTTTTAACATCTACATGAAGCCGTTGGGTAGGATCATCAGGGGGTTTCGGCTGGGTTTTCATCAGTATGCGGATGATAACCAGCTCTACCTCTGTTTTAAAACAGAACCATTGAAGGTCCTGTGTGAGTGTCAGGAGGCAGTCTGGGTATAGATGGTGGCTGACAGATTGAGGTTGAATCCTGACAAACAGAAGTACTGTTTTGGGGGGACAGGGCACTGGCAGATGTGGGGGACTCCCTGGTCCTGAATGGGGTAACTGTGAACCAGAAGGACCAGGTGCGCAGCCTGAGAGTCATTTTGGACTCACAGCTGTCCATGGTGGCACAAGGCCTTTTTTTGTACAGGGCAGCTGTCTACCATCTCCATCTGGTACGCAGGCTGAGACCTTACCTGCCCGTGGACTGTCTCGCCAGAGTTGTGCATGCTCTAGTTATCTCCCACTTGGACTACTGCAACGTGCTCTACATGTGACTACCTTTGAAGGTGACCTGGAAACTGCAACTAATCCAGAATGCAGCAGCTAGACTGGTGACTGCGAGTTGCTACCAAGATCATATAACACTGGTCCTGAAAGACCTACATTGGCACCCAGTACATTTCCAAGCACAATTCAAAGTGTTAGTGCTGACCTTTAAATGGCCTCAGCCCAGTATACCTGAAGGAGCGCCTCCACCCCCATCATTCTGCCTGGACACTGAGGGCCTTCTGACATTTCCCTCAATGCAAGAAGTGAGGTTACAGGGAACCAGGCAGAGGGCCTTCTCAGTAGTGGCACCTACCCTGTGGAATGCTAGACTGGTGACTGGGAGTGGCTGCCAAGACCATATAACACCAGTCCTGAAAGACCTACTTTGGCTATCGGTACATTTCTAAGTGCAATTCAAAGTGTTGGTGCTGACCTGTAAAGTCCTAAACAGCCTCGGTCCAGTATACTTGATGGAACCAAGCAGAGGGTAGTGGCGCCTGCCCTGTGGAACACCCTCCCATCAGATGTCAAGGAAATAAACATCTATCTGACTTTTAGAAGACACCTGAAGGCAGTCCTTTTTAGGTAAGTTTTTAATGTTTTAGGTAAGTTTTTAATGTTTGATGTTTTATCGTGCTCTTAATCTGTTGGGAGCCGTCCAGAGTGGCCAGAGAACCCCAGCCAGATGGGCGGGGTATATTATTATTCAGTTGCGGCAGCACAAAAATTTGCAAGGAATGTTGAGAAAACCAGAACAAAATAGGCAGTTGTAAGGATAAATGTGATTATACCTTTAATGGCACCTCTCACATCTAGTTTAGAAGGATAGGCTCAAGGAGGTGGCTGGGCTAGGCAAGGTTTGCATCGGAATTTTTGCATCCTTGAAAATGGAGGCAGAGTCAAACGTGATTCGACACCAGACACCCCCAGTTATAAATTGCAACCAGGTCCTATGACTATTTATTGGGAAAGATGATAGGTGGTTCTGTAGCACACAAAGGGAGTGTGTGATTTATATGCTCTAAAAGAACAAAAGGTAATGTAATGTAATGTATTATTATTATTATTATTATTATTATTATTATTATTATTATTTCTACCCCGCTCATCTGACTGGGCGGCTCCAGTACCCTTTAGCCCTGCCATGGGAAGAACTGGAAGCTTTACCTTTAACATGGTTCTGTGAGGTCTCTTCTTATCCATGATGTGGAGATTCCCAATGAGAGGTAAAGGCCTTGGTCCTGGCGGAAGTTTTTGGGAGCTCTTGTTCCAGAAACCGCCCAGTTTCAAAACAAAGCTAATCATAAGGATAAGGAGGAACAACGCTGGAATCGGCTCTGTCCAATCCATTTTGTTTCAGCAAGCAATTTTTTGGGGGTAGTGGATATTATGAAGGCTACAGTGCAATTTGGTCAAGGACAATGTCTTGCAACTGCAGTGAGCAGCATATATATTATCCTAGTATCCTAGAAAATCATTAAACCATCCAGTAGAATGGAAATGTGTCCTGTTTTGCCGCACTATTTTTTCTTATTCTGCACAACTATTCAAAGCTGTTCATTGGATCATTTGCCTTTCAGTTTAATGTTTACTCAAGGGGGTGCTGTCCACTTCCACAAACTATTGCTTTCCAGGACAGATTCAAAACAGAGTTTTCGCTTTGAGGCAAATTGTTTCCATAGCGATCTTTTGGTGAGTGATTAATCTCCTCTCCCCTGACTCTAGTGTGACATTTCCCCCTTAATAATGGTGATTTTCTCTGTAAAAAAACAACAACTCAATAACCTTGGCCTAAACCCCCCCCAAAACGGAACTTTCCTCCCTAAAAGAAGCTCAACAACTTCGGCTGCCAGTTTTTACTTCCCTGCGAGTAGATCGCAGTCTCGTGGGAGTTTCTATATGAGAAGTCAGAATTTTGTTGATGAGGGAAGCCTTAAGCTACACAGGAACTCAGAGAAAGTTCATTCAAATACAGAGAGAAGATGGAAGATGGTTTTTTTGTATTCTAAGCCAGAAGCAGATAGTCGCTGGAAATAATTGGCAGCATGGAGATGCCAGAAGGAAACCCAGTTGCCACATCTATTATTACAGATATATTAAAGAACCCGCAGGAAACAAAGCCATTGCCTGAAAAGAAATGCAGTTCAGAATCCAAATACATTGGAGCCACAGAAGTTAACATACCCAACTTCTTCAACCATTCCTCATAAGGCATGGTTTCTAGACCCTTTATCGTCTTGGTCACAATTCTCTGTACATCTACCTGGAAATTTGATGCTTCAAGATATTTGGCGGTATATGTCAAGATCGGAATACATGGAACCAGCTTTGTTGGTTGATCTCTATGCCCCAAGTGTCATAAGAACTCAGGGCCAGGTTTTAAGTAAGAGATGCTCCAATGCTAGTTTCATGGGATTTGGCAGTATGGCAGATAAATGGAAACACTTCAGGTTTCTGACAAAGCATGCACCAATTCTACCTGTAGGCTACTCAACCCAAATACCCTTGTAGAACAGGGGTGGGTTTGTTTTTTGTTTGTTTTTTAGCTAGGTATGACTTATCTTTATTGATTTAAAACACAAGTGAATATACATACATCAAATCAAAAGAAGAAGAAGAAAGAAAAAAGAAAAGAAAAAAAGAAAAAGAAAAAAGGATAAAGGAAATTAAACAATTAAGAAAAGACATCATAAACATTTCATCACACAACAGGGATGTTTTAAGAAAGGCTTGCATTGCACACACAGGTAAGCTAAGCAAAACAGGAACCTGTGAGTCTTAGAAACGTGGCAGAGCACAGAGCTGGTAGGGCATGGGCGATGTTGTAAGCCCAACAGCAGGAGTAAGGTCCAGGTCTTCTTGAGATGTTCCAGGGGGTGGCTGGAAGGTGAATTTCTGCAGGAGACTTGGGAAGAAGAGGAAGAGCTCCATTTTGGCAAGAGTCTCGCCTAAACATGCTCTCCGACCTGTAAAGAAACACAGGCAGCAGAGAAACTGGGTTTAGCTGTTGCTTAATGACCTCACAAATACATTCCAAGTATGTAAAAATCACATTGACTAAGCACACACTATGCAGGTATAAACAAAAGTTTTTTTTTAAAAAAAGTTACCGGTACCTGCAGAGAAAGGCATGAAAGCATCTCTCTTTATGAATTTTCCTTCAGAATTAAGAAAATGCTCAGGGTAGAATTCATGTGGTTTCTCCCATTGAGATTCATCATGCAGCACAGAGGACAGCAATGGTATGATGTGAGTCCCCTGCAAAAGCAAAGGAAGAGCTATTTTAAAATAAACTATATGCCTCTAGTACAATAAATATTGAGTGCAGGAGAAATGAGATTTGAGTTCATTTGAGAAATGTCTTTAGTTTGACAAACTTTAACGTATAAACCATGATATTTCACCAGAAAAGGTTTATTTCCCAACCTTGTGCTCCTTACCACTGAGATCTGTTTAACGGGTTGAAGCTGATGCTGAAGAGCTTGCTTACAGTGAAATCCTATACAAGTCTGCACAGATGTCACCCACACTGAAGTCCAAGGGGCTTACTCCCAGGAAAGCCTTAAATATATTGTGACTAGTAGGCATCAGTTCAATCAAACCGATCACCTTTGGAATGAAGTAACCACTCAGGGTAACATCTGTAGTCATGGCAGGTGTAAGGTTGGTTGGTATGATGTTGGCATATCTCTGGATCTCATGGACCACGGCATCTGTATAAGGCTTTTTTGTCTGGTGTTCGATACTTGGCTGAGAAGATCCAACAACCTTTGCAATTTCTTCTTGGACCTTTACTGGTAGAAAGAAAAAGAAAAATGTTAATTTTTCTGCTAAGCTTATCTCTTTGATTTTGGCTTTTGTCTCTCAAAATATTAATCTCTGCAGCATAGAACTGCCATAAACTGGTTCTCCAATTCCGTGGACTCACAAATTTAATCTCTAGAATTATACACAGGTATTTTTAAGCAGAAACTGATGTACTGAGGGAGAGAAAGGCATCTAGGATAATTATTGAATTATTGAAATATCACTGCTGGGAATTTCCTGATGGACATTATCCTGGTGAGAACTTTATTCTCTTACCTTTTTTTATTTTGCCAACTTAATAACACTGATCTTGACTTGAAACTTGGAGTTTAAGAGTATTGACCCTGACTTTGAACTTGGAATGTGCACCTTATTGGTCCCAAATTAGATGGGTATATTTTATTTTGGAGCTTGATAAAGGAGTATTGGCTTTATGGTTTCTGTTTTGGATTTATAATATGTGGATCTTTACAACCTGACCCAAAGCTAAGTAGAGTAACACTCATTGAACTTGAGGGAGGGGGACCCTTGGGAAGGGTGAGTGCCTGGAACTTGCTGGAGGACATTTATTGAAAGAGTAATATGAAGATTGGTGAAGACCAGTGTAAACAATTTTTGCACCAACTTGGACTTACAATTAACTACAATTAACCTGGATTTACAATTACCCATGTGTGGCAGGACCTAGTTGGAATTACTGAAAGACCGATTGAAAAGAAGAGGAGCACAAATCCAAAGAACTTTGTAACCCTTTCTGTCCCCCCCTATTTTTTGTATTTTTAAAATATATAGTCATGAACAGTATAACAATTTTATTGCCTTTATTTTCCTTTATTTGTGCCTAACCCTTAAGGTTTAAATCTTTATAAGTTTTAAGACACATTGTCTATAGCAGTGTTTTTCAACCTTTTTTGGGCAAAGGCACACTTGTTTCATGAAAAAAATCACGAGGCACACCACCATTAGAAAATGTTAAAAAAATTAACTCTGTGCCTATATTGACTATATATAAAGTAATTCTCTTGAATAGGAATCAAATAAACACAAAGAAAGTATTTTATAATTACTTTATTATGAAATAGTAAGTAAACAGAAATATGAAAAATTATAACATACTTTATTCAGTGCGCAACCAGGGCCTGTTTGGCTGAACACAAAGCTGATATTAACTAGATAAGAGTCCCTTCTAAATAAAATACATAGGATTGCACTACGTAATATTAACTTATTAATGTACTGCTTTTCAGTCAGGATTGGCTCTCACACCAGGTTCCAGTTAAAACCCACAAAAAGGTACAATATAATTAAGGATATATTTGGCATATGTCAGGAAGTCTCTTCTGGTTCTTGGCAGCTAGCGATACAGTCCAGACTCTTCCCTTTGAATCAAGACGGACAGAGCAGAAGGTGCTACCGGTATATAGAGAGACTGTGAATCCACTGACTGGCCAGCATATTGCCAGTGAGACAAAATTTAACCCGAATGAAATGTAACTTGGCATATGAGGCTTTAACTTATTAAAAAAAAAGAGCCAGAAGAGACGTGCTTACACTATGTACTCACCAACAACTTAATACATAGCCTACATAGGCATATCAGAAGGAGCTGCACAGCTCTTCCCTGAGCCTGGCTGCCTTTTCCCTTTTCGACTGTTCAGCTCCCCAAGAACAGCAACCGCGCTGCTGCTTCTCCCTCAGAATCCAGCGCAACCCAACTATTTTTAAACTAGCCCCGCCTCCGCTGCCTCAGTCCCTGACTGTTAAGCGCGTGCACCCTCCCCTAGGAGTGGGTGTGACTTTTCACTCGAGTTCCCTCCCACCTCCTCGTGGCGATGCGTGGGGGTGGGGGGAAGAGGACGAGGGCGAGCAACGGGTTGGCGCAGTGCGCCTGCGCACGCAGCGCGAGAAACTACCCGGCAGGTTGCAGTTGGTGGTTCCGCCGTAAGAACCCGCCTGGGCTCTGCCGGCTGCCGTTGTTTCCAAGCTGAGGGGGGAAAGGAAAGGCTCGGCGGTTGCTCGGTGGGTGGGGCTGCTGGCGCCGCAAGCTCCATTTCGGCTGTTGGTCGCGCGGCGAAAATTTGACTTTTTTTAAAAAAAAATCTTTTTAATTTTTTAATTTTTCCCACGGCACACCAGGCAACATCTCGCGGCACACTAGTGTGCCGCGGAACAGTGGTTGAAAAACACTGGTCTATAGTTCTTAATTGTATATTATTTGTCCTTGGGAATTTTTTCAGAATATAATATATACAAAATTACAAGCAGAAGAAATGAATGTGATAAACCGGAAAGGGAAGTTGGGGGAAGTCAGGGGGGGATGTAAAATGTAATTTACGTTTTTTATTAGCATTGATTACTGTATACTAAAATTTTGTTGTAAAATCTTAATAAACATATTTTTTTTGAAAAGAATAGTAATTATGTGGAATGAATTCCCTTTTTGTATCTTTGCAAATCACCATGCAAAACAGAATCCAAATAACATAATCATAAAGTAAAAGGGCATTGTCTATCCCAGAATGCTCTTCAAGACATTTGCTACTAATAGCTGTAGCAGCAACAGTTGCTGGACTCATGATACAGCAGCTCAGCCCTTTCACCCAGTTCAGTAGACTTCACTGTGGGAGCAGGACCAGGGCAGGAGAGTGCTAGAGTCCAGTCTAGTCAAGTTGCATGGGATCAGTTCTAATATGTTACAGACCCACTGAAAGTGGTGGTTATAAAACCGCTTATTAAAAAATAAATCTTTGGACCCAGCCAATATGGCCAACTATCACTCAGTCTCAAATCTTCCATTCTTGGGCAAGATGATTGAGCGGGTGATTGCTGAACAACTCCAGGCATGCCTGGAGGATGTGGACCATTTGGCTCCCTTCCAGTTGGGATTAAGGGCTGATCATGGGACTGAAACTGCCTTGGTCACACTGGTCGATGATCTACAGTGGGCTAGGGACAAAGGTGAAAGCTGTTTCCTAATTCTGCTGGATCTCTCAGTAGCCTTTGATACAATTGACCATGACATCCTTCTGGACCATCTAGAGGAGCTGGGAGCTGGGAGCACTGTTATACAGTGGTTTTGCTCCTTCCTCTTGGGCAGTGTCCAGAAAGTGGTGTTGGGGGATGAGTGTTCAGACCCCTGGGCCCTCATCTGTTGGGTGCCTCCGGGTTCCATCCTCTCCCTCATGGTTTTTAACATCTATATAAAGGTGCTAGAAGGTATCATCATGGGGTTTAGGCTGGGTATTCATCAGTATGCGGATGATAACCAGCTCTACCTCTCTTTTGAAACAGAACCAGTGAAGGTGGTGAAGGTACTGTGTGAGTGTTGGGAGGGGGTTGGAGGATTGATGGTGACTGATAGATCGAGGTTGAATCCTGACATAACAGCAGTACTGTTTGGGGGGAGAGGGGACTGGCAGGTGAGGTGGACTCCCTGGTCTTGAATGTGGTAACTGTGCCGCCTGAAGGAACAGATAAGCAGTTTGGGTGTCATTTTGGACTCACAACTGTCCATGGAGGCAGAGGTCAATTCTGTGCCCAGAGCAGCTGTCTACTAGCTCCATCTGGTACGCATGCTGAGACCCTACCTGCCCGCAGACTGTCTTGCATGCTCTAGTTATCTCCCGCTTGGACTACTGCAATGTGCTCTATGTGGGACTACTTTTAAAAGTGACCCGGAAACTACAACTAATTTAGAATGCGACAGCTAGACTGGTGACTGGGAGTGGCTGCCAAGACCATATAACACTGGTCCTGAAATGTTTCCGAGCAAAATTCAAAGTGTTGGTGCTGACCTTTAAAGCCCTAAACGGCCTCAGCCCAGTATACCCGAATGAGCGTCTCCACCCCCATCGTAGTAATGTATGGAAGTGAGAGCTGGACCATAAAGAAGGCTGATCGCCGAAGAATTGATGCTTTTGAATTATGGTGCTGGAGGAGACTCTTGAGAGTCCCATGGACTGCAAAAAGAGCAAACTTATCTATCCTTAAAGAAATCAGCCCTGAGCGCTCACTGGAAGGACAGATCCTGAAGGTGAGGCTCCAGTACTTTGGCCACCTCATGAGAAGAGAAGATTCCCTAGAAAAGACCCTGATGTTGGGAAAGATGGAGGGCACAAGGAGAAGGAGTCAACAGAGGATGAGATGGTTGGACAGTGTTCTCGAAGCGACTGGCATGAGTTTGGCCCAAATGCGGGAGGCAGTGAAAGATAGGCGTGCCTGGCGTGCTCTGGTTCAACTGAACAGCAGCAACAACAAAAGGATAAATGTGTTTATACCTTTAATGGCACCTCTCAAATCTAGTTTAGAAAGATAGGCTCAAGGAGGTGGCTGGGCTAGGCAAGGTTTGCATCGGCATTTTTGCATCCTTGAAAATGGAGGCAGAGTCAAACGTGATTCGACACCAGATCCCCCCCCCCCAGTTATAAATTGCAACTAGGTCCTATTGGGAAAGATAAGAGGAGGTTCTGTAGCACAAAAAGGGGTGTGTGATTTATAGGCTCTAAAAGAACAATGTAATAATAATAATAATAATAATAATACGCCACTCATCTGGCTGGGTGCTCCAGTTCCCTTTAGCCTTGCCATGGGAAGAACCGGAATCTTTACATTTAACATGGTTCTGTGAGGTCTCTTCAGATCCATGATGTGGAGATTCCCAATGAGAGGTAAAGGCCTTGGTCCTGGCGGAAGATTTTGGCAGCTCTTGTTCCAGAAACCACCCAGTTTCAAAAGAAAGGTAATCGTAAGTATAAAGAGGAACAATGCTGGAATCCCACTTTAATTAGGGACAACGGCATTTAGTTTGAAAATGTGCTGTATTTCATGAACTTTCTCCCATTGAAACACTCACACATATTTTTCTTTTCAGCATAGTTTTTATTCTTTTCAGCATAGTTTTTATTCATTTTCATCCTGAAACTGTTTTACATGGTGGCATTAGGGTATATCTTTGCATACATTAGAGGATATGACATGCAACAGTATGAGCAAGGAAGGATAATAACTAAACAGTGCATCCTCTCATGGGGCCCAAATCCAATCCTACAAATGTTATGGGGCCCAGTTAAGACAAAATTCAAAGTATTTTAGTGCATGTGGCTGGATTTTCTTAGGAGAGAAGAGAGATTCCAAGAGGACATTTTTTCTATTTCCTGGTGAGCACATGGTGTCTTCCATTGTCTCCATTGTGAAAGGGATTAGTTCCCTGTTCCCTCTCAGAGCATTTGGTAGGCAGAGAAGGTTTTGAATTTTTGAGTTTTAAATTTATTGGAGACTTAAGTTTTGCTTTTGAATTTCACACATATCCCTCAATTTTATTTGTGACATGTGGGAAGCCTTAAGCTACCCAGACCATCAGAGAAAGTTAATAACTATCTAGGAGTCCAGATACAGAGAGAAGATGGAAGGTGGTTGTTTTATTCCAAACCAGAAGCAGAAAGTCACTGAACTAATTGGCAGCATGGAGATTCCAGAAGCAAACCCAGTTGCCACAACTATTATGACATAAAGAACCAGGAGGAAACAAAGCCATTGCCTGACATCAACAAATACAGTTCAAAATCCAAATACATTGCAGCCAAAGAAGTTAACATACCCAACTTCCTCAGCCATTCCTCATAAGACATGGTTTCCAGACCCTTTTTCGTCTTGATCACAATTCTCTGAACATCTACAGTACTTTGGAATATGATACTTCAATATATTTGAAGGTATATGTTAACATGGGAATACATGAAACCAGCTTTGTTGGTTGATCTCTATGCCCCAAGTGTCATAAGAACTCAGGGCCAGGTTTTAAGTAAGAGATGCTCCAATGCTAGTTTCATGGGATTCGGCAGAATGGCAGGTAAAGGGGAACACTTCAGGTTTGTGACAAAGCAGGCACCAATTCTACCTGTAGGCTACTCAACCCAAATACCCTTGTAGAACAGGGGTGTTTTAAAAAAGTACCCTTGTAGAACAGGGGTGTTTTTAAAAAGTCTTGCATTGCCAACACAGGTAGGCTAAGCAACCCAAGAACTTGTGAGTCTTAGAAACGTGGCAGAGCGCAGAGCTGGTAGGGCATAGGCGATGTTGTTAGCCCAACAGCAGGAGTAAGGTCCAGGTCTTCTTGAGATGTTCCAGGGGGTGGCTGGAAGGTGAATCTCTGCAGGAGACTTGTGAAGAAGAGGAAGAGCTCCATTTTGGCAAGAGTCTCACCTAAACATGCTCTCCGACCTGTAAGGAAGCACAGGCAGCAGAGAAACGGGGTTTAGCAGTTGCTTAATAACCTCACAAATACTTTAAAGCGGGCTAAAATGCAGAGATAAAATAACAGCTCATGGTGCGCATCTTAAACCAATTATGAACTCCCAATACGAGCCATCCTGCAATGCTGAAAACCTGGGGAGGAGTGGGTGGGAATCTATTTTAGCCTGTGGGTCACATTCCCTGGTGAGCAATATTCGAGGGGCCAGATCTGGTGGCAGAAATGGCCACAGCAACTGATGTGATTCTTACCTTTCCATAATAGACTACATTCCAAGAATGTTAAAATCCCATTGACTAAGCACCCACCATGCAGCTACACACAAAAGTAAAAAAAGTTACCTGTGGAGAAAGGCATGAAAGCATCTCTCTTTATGAATTTTCCTTCAGAGTTGAGAAAATGCTCAGGATAGAATTTATGTGGTTTCTCCCATTGAGATTCATCGTGCAGCACAGAGGACAGCAGTGGTATGATGTATGTCCCCTGCAAAAGCAAGGCAAGAGCTACTTTAAAATAAAGCATATGCCTCTGGTACAATAAATATTGAGTGCCGGAGAAATGAGATTTGAGTTCATCTGAGAAATGTCTTTAGTTTGAAAAAAACGCATAAGCCATGATCTCCCACCAGAAATGGTTTGTTTTCCAACCTTGTGCTCCTTCCCATTGAGATCTGTTTATCAGGTTGAAGCTGATGCTGAAGAGCTTGCTTAAAGTGGGATCCTATACAAGTCTGCACAGGTGTCACCCACAGTGAAGTGCATGGGGCTTACTCCCAGGAAAGCCTTAAAATACATTGTGACTAGTAGGCATCAGTTCAACCAAACCAATCACCTTTGGGATGAAGTAACCATTGAGGGTAACATCTGTAGCCGTGGCATGTGGCAGGTTGGCTGGGACGATATTGGCAAATCTTTGGATCTCATGGACCACAGCATCTGTATAAGGCATTTTTGTCCGGTGTTCAATCCTTGGCTGAGAAGATCCAACAACCTTTGCAATTTCTTCTTGGACCTTTACTGGGGAAAACAAAAAGAAAAACATTCATTTTTCTGCTAAGATTCTCTCTTTGACTTTAGTCTCTTAAAATATTAATCTCTGAAGCATAAGAATGCCACAAACTGGTTCTACAATTCCATAGGCTCACAAATTTGATCTCTAGATTTTGACAAATGATTTTTTAACAGGACAAAGAAACATTTTAGCCAATAACCTGATAGACTGAGGGAGAGAAATGCATCCAGGATGATTATAAAAATGTCACTGCAGGGAATATCCTGAAGTGGTACCTTTTACATATAAAGGTGGAAAACAAAGATTTCCGGATCCTACAGAGCCTGATAAATTCTGGAGAAAATAGTGGAAAGAGCATTTGGACTGGATGCTGGACAGGAAGAGCAAGATTCAACAGAGGTAGAGGCAAAAGACAAATAAATAGGGAACAAGATGACTTTGAAAATTCTAATTTGGAATGTAAATAAGCAATATTATAAGACTAAATGAATAAAATTGAGCATGTTGTAAAGAAGTTAAACTTGGAAGTTGAATGCCTCCAAGAAACAGGGAAAGTATTAGCTTGGCAGATAAAGAAGAAAGAAGAAAAAATTGCAGTAATTGAATAAATGTAGGAGGTAGAGTTGTGGAAAATCTGGAAAAAATAAGGTCTCAATTTGTGAGTTTTTATACAGAACAATACTGAGGCAAATTAGGTAATGTAGAAGAAATGGGTGAATATTTAGAAGACAGCAGACTACTTAAAATACCAAAATATAAAATGTCTTTTCTGAATAGACCTGTCACAATGATTGAATTACAGCAAGTAATTTTACAGGCAAAATTAGGGAAGGGACCTGAACCTGGTAGACTTTCAGCAATATATTATAAAAAAACAAGATTATCTAATGACCCTTTAAAAGACATTATGAATATAACTTTGAATACAGGAGAGTTACCCAAATCCTGGAAAAGTGCATACATAACTTGGATTCATAAGCAAAATAGAGATCCAAAGCTGGTTAAGAGCTATCAACCTATTTTGATGTTGAATAACGATTATAAACTGTTTGCAGACATATTAGCTAATAGGTTGAAAACTGTATTAAAAGAGAAAGCATTTATACTCCGAGAAAGCATTTGACAACGTTTCCTGGGACTTTATATGTTTATGGCTTTGGAATATATGGTTTGTTGAGACAGTTTTATAAAAGTTAAGGTAATATATACTGATCAATCAGTAAATAATGTATTGACTGAGAATTGTAAAATAACTAAAGGAACTAGAAGGGGTTGCTCACTGTCACCTTTATCATTTATAACAGTTTTAGAATAAGATGTAATCATGAAAATAAAGGAATAAAAGCGGGACAGTGACAATATGAATATAATATATATATATCATATAATAAACATAAATTATAATATAATATAATACAATAGTTTTTGCAGATAACATGGTGATATTTGTTGAGGAGCCAATAGAGTCAATCCCAAAGGCACTGGAAAAGATTATTTATTTATTTTTTAGAAAGATCAGGTCTTAAAATTAATAAAGATAAAAACCAAACTCTTGGTAAAAAATATGAATGGTGAGAGTAAAAATAAATTGCAAAAGTTTATCCATCTTAAAGAGTGGAAAAAATATTAAATATTTGGGTGTGTGGTTAAGAGCAAGAATAAAAATTTATATGAGGATAATTATTTAAACAATTGGGAGGCTATTAAAATAAATTTGCAAATATGGAGTAGAATGAAACTTTCATTACTGGGTAGGGTATGAACCATTAAAATGAATGTATTACCGACAATATTCTTTTAGTTTATGCTTCTTGTTGTTGTTGTTGTTGTTGTTGTTGTTTTACTGAATTTATATACCACCCTATATCCAGATGTTCACAGAATAAAATCAAAATATAAAACCACAAAATACATAATCAAAATAAATACAACCACCTAATAACCCCCTCCAAAAAAACACATTTTAACAGGTCATCGAATGTTTCAATTAATACCAGTGATCAGCAAGACAGATTGTTTCAACAAATGGCAAAATGACATTTATAAATATATCTGGCAAGTGGAAAATAAGAATAAAACATAAAATATTGACAGATGCAAAAGAGAGAGGAGGTTTCTTCCTGCCACATATGAGATTATATTATGAAGCACCTTGTCTGTGCTGTTTGAGTGAAAGATTGTTATTGAATAATACATATTTTGGATTTGGAAGCTCCTGATTATATTTTACATGAGGTATGAAAAGGTGGGGAAAAATACATAAAGGTTTTACATACCATATAATCAGGAAAAAATGTATACAGTATGGGATAAGCAAAACACCACTATGGCTTTCACTTTTGGAGAATTTAAATTAAAATGAAGTATTTAAAAAGGATATGAAGCAGGGGGTTGGGGAACAAACATCACAACTAGAAAGAGACCTGTAAAACTGTAATGTTAAAGTGATATTTAAATGTATAAGATGTAATTGGAATGAGAGACAAAGGACGAACAAGTGAACACTTCAATGATACCCTGGACAATAGTTATTGGTAATAATATAGAAATGGTTGCATGGGAACGTTTATCAAAACTTTAAGAGACAACTATATGAAAATGTTATACAGTATAGATGGTACCTAACACCTAGTAGATTGGCTCAAATGTATAAACCCAAATTGAATATGTGCTGGAAATGTAAAGAGAGAGAAGGTACCATTTTTTGTATGTGGGGGTCTCTAGTAATGATTAAAGCTTACTGGGAAATGATACATGATGAACTAAAAAAGAGGTTTAAGAAGTTTTAAAAACCAGAAGCTTTTCTTTTGGAAATTATGAGATCAGAACTACCTAGAAATTTATTTAGTATAGAATATTTAGAAATTTATTTATTTATGCAACCATAGCTGCAAGATTATTACCGGTATTTGCCCAAAAGTGGAAGGAAGAATAGGTCCCGACAAGAGAAGAATGGACACAGAAGTTAATGGACTATTCAGAAATGGCAAAACGTACTGGGAGAACAAGATTATTATTATTTTTGGAAAGGAATGGAAATGGTTTATTGAGTATTTACAAACTGTAAACATACCAAGACACCGGCAGGATTAACGTAAAAACCAGCAGTTTCAATGTATCTATGGGATATATACGGGAATATATATCTAAAGGAATATGTTGAGATAATTGGGAGTATGCAGGAAGACGAAACGAAATATAAAGAACCAGAGAAAGAGGGAGAAGGGAGTCCAGGTTGAAATGTTAAACTTATGACCGAACAATTGTGTGTGTGTGTGTGTGTGTGTGTGTGTATACGTGTTTGTGTGTGTGTGTGTGTACACACATACATACACACACATGCAAATTATAAATATTTTCTCTTTCTAATAATTACTTACTCTGAATTTCAGGATATTTCATCATTAGTAACAGCCCCCAGCGCAGTGTGGTAGAAGTGGTCTCCATGCCAGCAGCAAATAAGTTGGCCACAACAGTTTTTAAGTTTTCGTTGTGGAAATATGCATTCGTCTTGTTCTTCTTCTTCTCCTGGGTTTCAAAGAATGAAGTGTGAAAATTTCATGTGCAAAGATAAAAATGAATACCTGACTGGAGCCGATGATCAGTGGCGGAGGAAGAGGTGTGCAGGGGAAGCGCATCGTCCCCGGCAGCGTGATCCCGGTAGGGTGACATCGCGGCTGCCTCCCGACTGTGCTGGGTGCTATGCCCCTGCAGGAGGCACACCAGCCCTGCCCCTGCCTGCTCTCTGCCCCCTGGTGCCGGAGCATGAAGCTCCGCCACTGCTGATTATCCAAAGTATCATTGCACATTGCACATCACCCCAATCGCTAAGTAGTGAAAGATTCCAGGTTTTCCAGACTATGCCATCATGATGATATAGGGGTTATTTATTTATTTTTAAAATAATGTTTATTCATTGTCCAATAAAAAAACTTCCAATTATTAACAAATCATATCAAATCATATACAATATTACCAATTATATATTCCAAATTCAAATAAATTTCAAAGGTAGGACTCCCCATGTCCTGGGTTTCGGGGATAATAACTTTTATTTGTTTCCTGCTTTCTTGCTTGTTGATTTCCAATTTCCAGTTCTGATTAACTGTCCTCGTACTCTCAATCAATCATTTGCCGGTATGGGACTCCCAGTCTTGTTTTTAACAGGTCTATAAGTCTGGTCAGCACACAGGGGGGCCTTTATTTCAATATTTTCCTCTGTTAGACTATTTTAAAAGACAGTTTTCTCTCGGTGGCACCTCCTTCTGCTGAAAGTCCTGGGCTTCGATCCAAAGTTAAGAAATAAGGGCACTGTTTTCCCTTTGATCTATTTTGATGAACTGATGTTTTGAATGTGTCCAGTAAATGCAATTTGGTGAGGGTGTACTTCATTAACAGTAAGTTATATAGAAATTGTTCCAGCTCTTCTATGCACTCCAGGCCGTGACTGCCTGCAACACCACCTCCTCTTGAGGCGGAAGTGGCTTTCCCAGTCAGAATAGCACAGCAAAGACAGTATGAAAACAGTTTTACAGGCAGTGTAGATTGAAAGTTAAAAGCATATTCAGGCCTACATATCTGCTTTAACTTTTCAAACTCATCAGTAATTAGTATAAGCTTTTAGAAATAATTTCCAACCTGTTATTTAGAACTCTGTCATCACCCAAACACCTGTTTCCTTTTCTGGGTGCTAATTAATTGGTAAACAGAAACTCCAGTTCATATTCATTTCGAATCTTAGTAATGGTCAAAAGAACTGAAGCCCTAATTTAAGGGTGATTGTGCAGTGAATGGGCCAATGTTTTTTCCTTGCTCCGAGATTCCTCTCCACGCTCAAAGTTTCCTATCTCCTCTGGTGTGAAGAATGCCTTCTTCTGAGCACATGAGGCATTATCCCATCACACCTTGTATTCAAAGGGAGTCTGGCAACAATATTTATGACTTGATTACCTCTTATCACTGCATAATTATCTCTCTTGGCAGAAGCATCAGCAGCCAATGGTCAGTCAGCCGTAATTCCACCCCTGGAAATTCATACACCCCCTTTGCCCCTGCAGAGGCAAGTTCTGTAACACATTAACAAAGGATGACTATTGGGAAATGGTAGGAAGTATGCCAGGTTGGTCCCTTCTGAAGTGAGACTTTCTGACTACTCCTTATGCATTCACTTGTGAATATGCCCTTAAAACATGAATTGAAAATGTCAACGCTTATTCTGGGCCAACTTAAAGGACTCCGTTACCTCTTGCTGTTGGACGAGAAATGAGTCAATGAAGCTCCTCTGGTCGTTTTCATCCAGATCTCTGAGGTGTTTTATGAAGGTGGCATTTATGAAGGCAAACAGCTCATCTCTGTTTTGAATGACAGTCTTACAAGCCCCCAGAAGAAAACCAAGAGCAGGAAACATGTTATACAGCTGAAAGGATAAAAATGTGAAAAAAGAAAAAGAGACATTATGAAAGCTCAGTACTGTACTCTCAGCTGAGTCTCTCGAAGCATGGCTGCCCAAATACAAAACAAAGCTTTTGAATGCCATTTGGCATCGGGGACGGGGTACCTCAGGACAGTGTAATTCATATGCAACCGCGGGATAATAGGCTACGGCGATTCTCATCTGGAGGGTCACCTTCAGAGAGGGAGAGCTGCCCTTGGAGCAGTGGCGTAGGAAGGGCAGGGCGTAGCAGTGGGCTGCCCCAGGTTCCGGGGAGGGGGGTGACACTTCCCGGACCCTCCCGCCACTCCCTGCCACCTGGCACGCTGTCCATGCTTCTTTACGGACGGATGGGGCAGCCCCACGAGCCACCGCTCACTCACCGGCTCGCCGCAAGAGCTGCAGCGCCGGCCCGGATGCACTACGCATGCCTGGAATTTCTGATCATGTGCAGAGCATCCGACGTGCGCTGTGACGCCCTGCCCTCTGGGTGGATGCCTCCGCTCTGCCACCCCGGGCAGCGAAGAGGCTTCCTCCGCCACTGCCTTCAAGGCCCCTTCTGAGCCACCATGGAACCAACTATCACTTGCTCTTCTTTGCCCTTAGAGTCCTGATGGCAGTGAGGCCAGAAAGGGTGTGTGCAAAAGAGACTTTGTTATAATTATGGGATGACAGTGCCATGTGAGTTTCCTAAATATTTTGAATCACCAGCAGGTTTCTCAAGATATCAATATTCTGTGTTTTTTAGTGAATCCTGAACAATATATAATAAACATACTGTCCTGCCCACTTTGCATACACTGTTATTACAATCAACTGTTTCTTTTAATCGGAAAACAAATAGATTACCGTGACTGAAAAGCTTCCGAAAAGCCGGACATTTTCATTGACCAACTTCAGAAGTCTTATGTATGTGGGATCTTCATAATCAAATCGTTTGTCTAGTAGTATGGCCACTATAATATTGGCAACAGCTGCATTCATAATTGTGGTGGTCTCAAACGGCTTTCCTATACAGAAATATGACAGTTAAACAAAAATATGTAAAGGGCATTGTTTTTAAGTCTGCTCTTTGCTGCCTTAAGTCCCCACTGGCAGCTTACCTATGTGTAGACCTCATTTATCAAAGAAAGTGATTCTAATTGCTGCTGGATGTGGCCATAGCTGGGCTAGGAAATGCTTGGAGGTCACAGGAGTTATTGCAGTATAATCTGCAAATTACAGGCTAATTGCAAGGAACCCTGGGATCTGTGCTTCTGGAAGTAACACAATGTAACACAATACTCTTGGCACCTTTAAACTATGGTACAGTAGCTATGCACCAAGGGAAAACACCAACCCACCTTCGTAAGATTCAAATTTCTTTATCAGGACACCGCATTCCTCAACAATTCTTTCCTCTATGGTCCTCTTTCCCATTCCGTAGTCCCGCAATGTGCTTAAAGCAAACCGTCGCATCACTTTCCAGTTTTCACCATTAGACAGAATTACACCTGAAGACATGGAAGGAAAGGTTTCATGTTTGCATGGCCATTGAACAAAGAATCAATAAATCATGTTCTGCATTTCTTCCATGGAACTGTGAATGGATCCTAGCTATTATCCCATTCAGACTCAGACTTCTGAGCTTTGACAAAGTAGCTGGTAGATGTGCCATCAGAGCATGATTTGAGAACACATTGATCAATATTCTGCATTACAAAGTGTAGAAGGTGGTTTGTACATGTCAGGGGTCCCAGCAGAACTCAACTTGTTACTTTGTATTCCATGGGCTGACATTATGGCTCCTTCATGTTTCCTCTCTGTATAGGCTGCGCCAGAAAATGGTCAGTGAGTTTCGTGTGTGGCATTAGTTTTCCAAGTGACAATTATTCACAATTCACATGTGACAACTATTACATTCTCCTGTCCCATTCTCTCCCCCCCCCCAGGCCATGCTATATGACTGTTGGGAAGAAGGTGGGGATGGGAAAGGTTTGCTTTAAATGGTCTCCATTTTTGTTTCTTCAACAAAGCCCCACTGATCCACTGAAAGTCAAGACCAAAAAAAGTTGGTCTGGTCTATTCTTTTTAACATTTTAGCTTAATCTGCAGAAATCCACAGGTGTCACTTTTTCTGACACATTCATAGCCTTATAACTGCAGATACACTGTCAATGTCAAAGGCACTGAGGTTTGTTGAAAAATTCACAAGGATTTTCCCCACAGGAAACAATGGATTTTGCTGACTTGCTTTACGAACCATTTCTTGGGAACAGATTCTGTTCATCTGGTGGGACCAGTGAGTGTTTGCAAGCATTACCAGTTCCAACAGAAAGGGAAGTGCCTCACCAAAGCCTTTTCCAAGCTCTTGAAACATTGGAACGATGGGCCTGTCTGCAAATGCGTCCGCCTGATTAACAAGAGCCTCCTTTACTGTCTCATATCCTGTCAACACCACCGTTTTCTGGGGTCCCATTTGGATGCTGAAGACAGGGCCATACTGCTTTGACAACTGGAATTCAACAGAAGAAAAAGTGGGAAACAGAGTTCTGGCATACCCAAAGAATATCTTAATGTAAATCATCTGTGACAGAACCAAGACTGCATAAGCTTGCACATTTACCTAAGAGTAAGGGCTATTTTATACATTCCACAGATCTAGTAGCAAAGTTTGACTGTTAGACTATTTTCAGTCCCCCCCCCCCATAACTAACTACTATTGAACTCAGTAGAAAATACTTCCATGTTATTGTGCCTTGGACCGAACTGAAAACATATGACTTAAGAATTGTAATTTTGTGGAATGAATTCCCTTTTTGTATCTTTGCAAGTCACCATGCAAAACAGAATCCAAATAACATAATGATAAAGTAAAAAAAGCATTGTCTATGCCAAAATGCTCTTCAAGACATTTGCTACTAATAGCTGTAGTAGCAACAGTTGCTGGACTCATGATACAGCAGCTCAGCCCTTTCACCCAGTTCAGTAGACTTCACCGTGGGAGCAGGACCAGGGCGGGACAGAGTCCTCTCTAGTCAAATTGGATGGGATCAATTCAAAACTGTTTCCTTCGAGGATGTGGACAGGCTGCTTGGACGAGTGAAACTGACCACCTGTCTCCCTGATACTTGCCCATCCTGGCTCATAAAAGCTCTGCGGGTGTTAAGGAGCCTTCCCAGACCCACTGAAAGTGGTGGTTATAAAACTGCTTAGTAAAAAAAATAAAAATTGTTGGACCCAGCCAATATGGCCATGTACCATCCAGTCTCACATCTTCCATTCTTGGGTAAGGTGATTGAGCGGGTGGTTGCTGAACAACTCCAGGCACGCTTGGAGGATGCAGACCATTTGGATCCCTTCCAGTTGGGATTCAGGACTCATCATGAGACTGAAACTGCCTTGGTTGTGCTGGTTGATGATCTCCAGTGGGCTAAGGACAAAGGTGAAAGCTGTTTCCTAATTCTGCTGGATCGCTCAGTGGCTTTTGACACTATCAACCATGACATCCTTCAGGAGCATCTAGAAGGGCTGAGACCTGGGGGCACTTTTATACAGTGGTTTCGCTCTTTCCTCTTGGACCGTGTCCAGAAAGTGGTGTTGGGGGATAAGTGTTCAGACCCTCATTTGTTGGGTGCCTCATTTGTTGGGTGCCTCCAGGTTCCCTCATTTGTTGGGTGCCTCCGGGCTCCATCCTCTCCCCCATGCTTTTTAACATCCACATGAAACCGCTGGGAGGGATCATCATGGGGTTTGGGCTGGGTGTTCATCAGTATGCGGATGATAACCAGCTTTACCTCTCTTTATAAACAGAACCAGTGAAGGCGGTGAATGTCCTGTGTGAGTGTCAGGAGGTAGTTGGAGAATGGATGGTGACTGACAGATTGAGGTTGAATCCTGACATAACAGCAGTACTGTTTGGGGGGACACAGGGTGGGCAGGTGAGGAGGACTCCCTGGTCTTGAATGGAGTAACTGTGCTGCCTGAAGGAACAGATGCACAGCCTGGGAGTCATTTTGGACTCACAGCTGTCCACGGAGGCAGAGGTCAATTCTGTGTCCAGGGCAGCTGTCTACCAGCTCCATCTGGTACACATGCTGAGACCCTACCTGCCTGCAGACTGTCTTGCCAGAGTGGTGCATGCTCTAGTTATCTCCCGCTTGGACTACTGCAATGTGCTCTATGTGGGACTACTTTTAAAGGTGACCTAGAAACTGCAACTAATTTAGAATGTGACAGCTAGACTGGTGACTGGGAGTGACTGCCAAGACCATATAACATTGGTCCTGAAAGACCTACATTGGCACCCAGTACATTTCCAAGCACAATTCAAAGTGTTGGTGCTGACCTTTAAATGGCCTTGGCCCAGTATACCTGAAGGAGTGCCTCCACCCCCATCGTTCTGCCCGGACACTGAGATCCAGCGCTGAGGGCCTTCTGGAAGTTCCCTCAATGCAAGAAGTGAGGTTACAGGGAACCAGGCAGAGGGCCTTCTCGGTAGTGGCACCTACCCTGTGGAATGCCCTTCCATCAGATATCAAGGAAATAAAAAACTATCTGACTTTCAGAAGACACCTGAAGGCAGTACTTTTTAGGGAAGTTTTAAATGTTTGATGTTTTATGGTGCTTTTAATCTGTTGGGAGCCTCCCAGAGTAGCCGGTTAAACCCAGTGAGATTGCCAGGGTATAAATAATAAATTATTATTAAATCATTATTACTATTCAGTTGCGGCAGCACAAATATTTGCTAGGAATGCTCAGGAAACCAGAACAAAATAGGCAGTTGTAAGGATGAAAGTGATTATACCTTTAACGGCACCTCTCAAATCTAGTTTAGAAAGATAGGCTCAAATAGAGGCAGAGTCAAACGTGATTTGACACCAGACACCCCCAGACACCTGTTCAAATTACCGGTTATAAATTGCAAATAAGTCCTATGATTATTTATTGGGAAAGATAAGAGAAGGTTCTGTAGCACACAAAGGGGAGATGAGTTTTATACGCTCTAAAAGAACAAAATGTATTATTATTATTATTATTATTATTATTATTATTATTATTATTATTATTTCTACCCCGCTCATCTGACTGGACTGCCCCAGTACCCTTTAGCCCTGCCATGGGAAGAACTGGAATCTTTACCTTTAACATGGTTCTGTGAGGTCTCTTCAGATCCATGATGTGGAGATTCCCAATGAGAGGTAAAGGCCTCGGTCCTGGCGGAAGTTTTTGGGAGCTCTTGTTCCAGAAAGTGCCCAGTTTCAAAACAAAGGAAACCATAAGGATAAAGAGAAACAACGCTGGAATCGGCTCTGTCCAATACATTTCGTTTCAGCAAGCAATTTCCCCCCCAGTGGTTATAATGAAAGCTACAGTGTAGTTTGGTCAAGGACAATGTCTTGCAACTGCAGTGAGCAGCATATATATTATGCTATGTACTTTCCCTAGAAAATCATTAAACCATCCAGTAAAAATCATTAAACCATCATTAAACTCTCTTGAACCTGGCTGCAGATTATGTGTAAGATTAATGTTATAACGGGAGTAAAGGGCAACATTGTGAAATTCTTTGGAGTGATATTTGAACTGCATTTAGGGATGGATGGACTTCTGGAGAGGCGAGATGGCAAATGCCACAGCAGCGCGGAGCTCTTGTGGATTGCCAGCACCAACGGCGCTGCCTGGCTGGTCCCCGCACCCCCACCACGGCTGCCGCCACCACCATGATGGGGGGTAACCAGGGTTGCCAAACATGACAACCAGGGAGGCTACCCATTGCCCCAGTGGCCTTGACCCCGCTGGGACTGGGAGCATCCCACCGATAGCTCAGCGGAGCCAGAGGCGTAGCAAGGTCAGGTGGTGCAGAATTTTTTGTCACCCCCCCCCCATGACTCCCAAGCCTACAGCAAGCCAGGGGTAGAGCAGGAGTTTCACCACTTTTCCAGGGCTGCTGGCTTTCAGCTTGGGAGTCTTGGGTGGGGAGGGTGACAAAAAAAATTCCCCGCATCCTCCTTGCTCCAACCCCCTTCATTGCAAGAGGTTCAAAATCCTTTTTCACATGAAGTAAGAACTTTCTGGTGGTAGGAGTTATTCCTCAGTGGAACAGTCCCCCTTGGAAGGTTGTGGACTCTCCTTCCTTGGAAGTTTTTAAGTAGAGGTTGGATGGCCATCTGTCCTGGATGCTTTTAGCTGAGATTGCAGGGGGTCAGACTAGATGACTCTTGAGGTCCCTTCCCATATAGACAAGCCCCTGCAATGCAGGAATCTCAGCTAGAGCTGGAACGTTTCCTCTATGCTCACTTTGGGCCTTTTTCATTCCCTCGGCTAGAGGCTGGGCTAATGCAGGGAGCGGCCAGTGGGAGGGTCGTTCATTTGGAATTCCCCTGCAGAAACACCACCGAGCAGCCGAGGAATGGCTTTTAATGAGCGCTTCTCACCTGCTGATTATTGTGCAATTATGCAGCGAACTGTTTGCATGGGTTGGATCAGCAGCATATTCAAAGATCCTGTGATCTACGCGGTGCATTTTAATGCTGAATTTCTGACAAGGCAGCAAGCGGTTGTGCAGCCAACTGTCCCTCCACCGAATTCCTCGTGGGCTGCTAGGCCAAGTCAGGCCACTGGGCCCATCTCCATATTGCCCGCCCTGACCAACAGAGGCTCTTCTGAGTCTCAGGCGCCCAGGCCGACCTGGACAGGTGCCAGGGCATTTTGCACCCTGAGAGGGGCCCCGCCCCATGGCTCCCACACCCTGTTTACATGCGTTTACAGCCGCCCGACTGGCAGGATGGACTCACCCTCCTCACATCTGAAGCAGAGGCAAGAATAAAATCCTCCACAGACACCCTCCTTAAGGGGACGAGACTCGTGGGGGTCTTTTGTGCCTCAGACGGACCCCTCCCCATCCCTTGAAAAAGACTGGTGGTGTCTCATTAAAAAGCCTTCTACTGGGGTGCCAACTTGAACATAATATGGGGGGGAGGTAAGCCCCGTCCGCATAATCAATCATGATGCAGCACACACCCCACTTGAATGGCAGTGCCCATCAACTTTTGGGGAGCTCGGCCCCTCAAATATTTTATTGGGGGGTCCAAAACCCCCTCAGCCCCCTACCCACTGTACAGATAGACTGTGCGTGGCCAGGGGGCTCAGTCGCTCCGGTGCCACGCCTGGCCTTGTCCATCGGCTCCGATCCTGAATGGGGCACAGCGCTCGGCCTGAATAACGTGCATGTTCGGGGTAGGGGGCACTGCCGCAGCTCCTCGCCCCCTCCCTCGGCTCGGGACATGCCAGGCCAGCCATCTTTAATGAAATAATGCCTACATACACACACAACTTTCTCCCATTGAAACACTCACACCTATTTTTCTTTTTAGCATAGTTTTTATTCATTTTCATCCTAATACTGTTTAACATGGTGGCATTAGGGCAGTGGTGGCGAACCTGTGGCACGCGTGCCAGACTTGGCACGCAGAGCCCTCACTGCTGGCACGAGCGCCATCGGCCCATCCGCGCTGTTGTTGTTTTCCCCCCATTTTCTCTCCCCCCCCCCCCCGGCTACAGCTTGCGCCTGCTGTTAAAACCCAGAACCTTTCCTTCCTTCTTTCTTTCTTTTTCTTTTTTTGCTGTTAGCCAGAGATTGTGTTCAGCAATTGGTCTGTTTTTCAATTTGCTGCGTCAGTGGCTGTTTCTGATTGGGCGTAACAGCGTTCGTTTTTTAACCCTTATTGTGCTGGGGGTTTTTGGCGCTTTGGTAGACGATGATGTCGGTGCTGCACGTTAGTTCCCGCGAAGGTATTATTCATCATTTATTTCTGTTCTCTCTCTCTCCCCAAAAAAGCTCAGCAGCTCATTGTTTCCAGACCCTTTATCGTCTTGGTCACAATTCTCTGCACATCTAGCTAGGAATATGATGCTTCAAGATATTTGAAGGTATATGTTAACATGGGAATACATGAAACCAGCTTTGCTGGTTGATCTCTTTGCCTCAAGTGCCATAAGAACTCAGGGCCAGGTTTTAAGAGATGCTCCAATGCTAGTTTCACAGGATTCGGCAGAATGGCAGGTAAAGGGGAACACTTTAGGTTTGTGACAATGCATGGACCAATTCCACCAGTACGTTACTGAATCAAAATACCCCCGTTGAATAGGGGTGTTTAAAAAAAGGCTTGCATTGCACACACAGGTAGGATAAGCAACCCAGGAACTTGTGAATCTTAGAAACGTGGCAGAGCACAGAGCTGGTGGAGCATGGGAGGTGTTAAAACACCAACAGCAGGAGTAAGGTCCAGGTCTTCTTGAGATGTTCCAGGTGGGGGCTGGAAGGTGAATTTCTGCAGAAGACTTGTGAAGAAGAGGAAGAGCTCCATTTTGGCAAGAGTCTCACCTACACATGCTCTCCGACCTGTAATGACACACAGGCAGCAGAGAAACTGGGTTTAGCAGTTGCTTAATAACATCACAAATACTTTAAAGCAGATTAAAATGCAGAGATAAAATAACAGTTCATGGTGCCCATCTTAAAAGAATTATGAACTCCGAATACGAGCCATCCTGCAATGCTGAAAACCAGGGGTGGGAAACCTTTCTCAGCCTGAGGACCACATTCCCTGCTGAGCAACATTCCAGGGGCCGCATACCAATGGTGGCCAGATCTAGTGGCAGAAATGGCCGCAGTAACTGATGCGATTCTTACCTTTGCACAATAGGTTATGTCAGGGAAAGAGGGACTACTCGGGAGGAGCAGGGAGGGAGAGAGGAGCAAGCCAGAGCTGGGAGAAAAGATAGCGACTCATCCAGGGAAGGGGGGTTGCTGGGTTATAGAGAACAGCCACCCATAATCTCCACAGATTCATCCTCCTCCTCCAGCCCCCATCAGGAAATGTCTCCGGAAGATAGGGAGGTGCCAGGCTTGGGGATGACAGAGGAGAGACCCAGCACCGTCAGTCACAGACAGGAAGATGAGCTGAGGGGGGGTAGACACAGACATCATCTCAGGGTGCCTAGCCGTTGGTGGTGTTGGCGGGTGCGCGAAAGCCCGCTACTCCGAGAAACTGAAACTGACTGAGCAGACATGACTGCAGAGACTCTGTAAATTTGTCAAGGACAATAAATAATTATAGCTTACCTAAAGGCTTGTCCTTACTCATGAGCAACATCCAAGGGAAGGAGGATATCCCTGACAGGTTACATTCCAGTAATGTAAAAATCCCATTGATTAAGCACACACTATGCGATTCCATGCGATGCTCTGGTTTGCCAGAAGCGGCTTTGTCATGCTGGCCACATGACCTGGAAACTGTATGCCCACTCCCTTGGCCAGTAACGTGAGATGAGCACCGCAACCCCAGAGTTGGACATGACTGGACCTAATGGTCAGGGGTCCCTTTACCCTTTTGTGCAGGTATACACAAAAGTTAAATAAATAAAAAAGTTACCTGCGGAGAAAGGCATGAAAGCATCTCTCTTTACGAATTTTCCTTCAGAGTTGAGAAAATGCTCAGGATAGAATTTATGTGGTTTCTCCCATTGAGATTCATCATGGAGCACAGAGGACAGCAATGTTATGATGTGAGTCCCCTGCAAAAGCAAAGCAAGAGCTATTTTAAAATAAAGCATATGTTTCTGGTTCAATAAATAATAATATTTAGTGCAGGAGAAATGAGATTTGAGTTCATCTGAGAAATGTCTTTAGTATGAAAAACTTTAATGTATAAACCATGATCTCCCACCAGAAAAGGTTTCTTTTCCAACCTTGTGCTCCTTCCCATTGAGATCTGTTTAATGGGTTAAAACTGATGCCTGGCAGCTTCCAAAGGGTAGATTGCTTGCTTACAGTGGAATGCTATACAAGTCTGCACAGATGTCACCCACAATGAAGTCCATGGGGCTTACTCCCAAGAAAGACTTAAAATATATCATGACTAGTAGGCAATAGTTCAATGACATGGATCACCTTTGGAATGAAGTAGCCATTGAAGGTAACATCTGTAGCTGTGGCATGTGGCAGGTTGGTTGGGTTAATATTGGCAAATCTCTGGATCTCATGGACTACGGCATCTGTATAAGGCATTTTTGTCCGGTGTTCAATCCTTGGCTGAGAAGATCCAACAACCTTTGCAATTTCTTCTTGGACCTTTACTGGGGGAAACAAAAAAGAAAAGCATTGATTTTTCTGCTAAGAAAAGTCTTTGGCTTTTGTCTCTCAAAATATTAATCTCTCCAGCACAGAACTGGCATAAACTGGTTCTGCAATTCCCTGGACTCACATAGTTAATCTCTAGAATTTGACAAAGGTGGTTTTTTTTCTAACAGGACAAACATTTTAGCCAATAACCTGAAATACTGATGGATAGAAATTCATCCAGGATGATTATTAAAATATCACTGCTGAGAATATCCTGAAGTGGTATCTTTTACATATAATGGTAAAAACCAAATATTTCGTGATCCTACCAAGCCATACAAATTTTGGAAAAAATATGGGGGAAAGTTAGCTAGAGGAAGAGCATTTGGACAGAAAGCTGGACAGGAAGAGGAAGATTCAACAGAGGTGGGGGCGAAAGAGAAATAAATATGGAACAAGATGGCTTTGGAAATTCTAACTTGGATAATTGAATGAATGGATATTAAGAGGTAAGAAAGTTAAATATGAAGATGGTCCTGCTTAAAATAGGAGAAAAATGGATTCCAGTAAGGGAAGATTGAAGGAGGTCCCATCAAGATATTAAGAAAATTAGATAAAAATGGTATGTTGTTGTTGTTGTAATTGTTTATGTCATGTTTGTTGTTGTTGTTGTGTGTTTGTTTTTGTTATACATTATAAAATGAATAAAATTATTATTAAAAAAGAAAATTCTAACTTGGAATGTAAATAGGCTAAATAATAAGACTAAATGAATAAACATGACATCAAACAAACCAAGGTCATGGCCATTGGTCCCATCACCTCCTGGCAAATAGAAGGGGAAGAAATGGAGGCAGTGAGAGATTTTACTTTCTTGGGATCCATGATCACTGCAGATGGTGACACCAGTCACGAAATTAAAAACACACCTGCTTCTTGGAAGAAAAGCAATGACAAACCTAGACAGCATCTTAAAAAGCAGAGACATCACCTTGCCGACAAAGGTCCGTATAGTTAAAGCTATGGTTTTCCCAGTAGTAATGTACAGAAGTGAGAGCTGGACCATAAAGAAGGCTGATCAACAAAGAATTGATGCTTTTGAATTATGGTGCTGGAGGAGACTCTTGAGAGTCCCATGGACTGCAAGAAGATCAAACCTACCCATTCTGAAGGAAATCAGCCCTGAGTGCTCACTGGAAGGACAGATTCTGAAGCTGAGGCTCCAATACTTTGGCCACCTCATGACTACCTGTAAAAGACCCTGATGTTGGGAAAGATGGAGGGCACAAGGAGAAGGGGACGACAGAGGATGAGATGGTTGGACAGTGTTCTCGAAGCTACCAACATCAGTCTGACCAAACTGCGGGAAGCAGTGGAAGACAGGAGTGCCTGGCGTGCTCTGGTCCATGGGGTCACGAAGAGCCGGACACGACTAGATGACTAAACAACAACAACAACTGAATAAAATTGAACAGGTTGTAAAGAAGTTAAACTTGGATATATAAAACTTAAATAAAAGGTTGGGAAAGGACTTTGTACCTTCTGATGTAACAAAAAAGAGAGGAGTTGTATAAAACCAGGGTTGGACCCAAAGCAATTATTCAAGAAGGAACAAGGAAGAACATTGACAACCCAGATACCATCACATGGAGAAAAAGTATTATTAAATGGTGTGTATGCACCTAATGAGAAAAAACACCCATATTTTCAAAAGAGGCTAGGAGAAATATTTTTTGAACATTTGAATGAAAAGATTATTTTGATGGACAATTTGAATGGTGTAGCCTCCCTAGATTGGGACAGGAGTATAAGAAAAAATGACACAAAAGAAGGGAAACTACCGAATGCCTTTTTTAGGATAACTGACAATTTAAGTTTAATTGACATTTGGAGGAAAAAAACACCCACAGGACAATGCATATTTTATTTGAGCGCAAATAATTCTGTGAGCTGAAAAGACTCTGTATGGACTTCTAAAGATTTGTATGCTAAGGTAAAGAGGGCAGAAATTCTATCAAGAACAATATGAGACTACAACTCTATAACAGCGGAATTAAGAACAGGGATAAGTTTCCCAATGAGATGGAGACTACGGGTAAATGAAAATTTATTAAATGATCAAGAAATATTAGAAAAGGGGGGCAAAAAATCAAACCATTTTTTTGAAATTAATTTAAACCAAGAGACAGATTTAAAGGTGGTATGGGATGCAAGTAAAGTGGTAATGGGTGTGTGTGGTTACATTGCAAAGTGCATACCAAAGAAATATTAGAGAGCAGAAAAAGCAAGAAATTTTACAAGAAATAAAAGGAAAACGAAAAGAATTAATAAATTCCCCTTGAAAAGAGATAGTGAAACAGGATATCAAGATGTTGCAAATGCAATATTCAATGATAATAAACCAAGAAATAGAGTGGAAATTTAAATATTTAAAACAGAAACAATTTCAACAGGCTAACAAGCCATGGAAATTATTAGCTTGGCAAATAAAGAAGAAACAAGAAAAAAACCACTCCAGTATTTTGCCAAGAAAACTCCATGGACATAAGGAGAAGCTTTGAGAAGAAAGTGAGAGTTTCCAAGGCATGCTCTGGTTCATGGGGTCACGGAGAGTCGAACACGACTAAGAGGACTAAACAACAACAGATTACCTAAGATACCAAAAGATAAAATGTCATTTGTTAATGGATCTGTAACAATGATGGAATTACAGCAAGTAATTTTACAGGGTAAATTAGGGAAGGCACCCGGACCTTATGGACTTTCAGCAACATAATATTAAAAAATTACAGGATTACTTAATACAACCTTTAAAAGATATTATGAATAAGTCTTTGAATACAGGAAAGTTACCCAAATCCTGGAAGAGTGCATACATAACTGATTCATAAGCAAAATAGAGACCCAAAGCTGGTTAAGAGCTATTGACCTATTTTGTTGTTGAATAAAGATTCTAAACTGTTTGCAGACATATTAGCTAATAGGTTGAAAACTGTATTAAAATAGGTAGTATTATGAAGTACCTTGTCTGTGCTGGTTGAAGGGATGGTTGTTATTGAAGAATCCACATATTTTAGATTTGGAAGGACATGATATCCTTTTTGGTTGGCACATTTATTTGTGGTATAAAAAGGTGAAAGTACATAAAGGTTTTACAAACCATATGATCATAATGTTAAATATTATAAAATGGAGGAGCTTCCGGTAGTTGGCACGGATGGGAATGGCCGAAAGATACCATCGCTCCCGACCCCCATGGGGAACTCCGAGGCTGTAATGGGAGTATGCAGCCTCCCTTACCTTCCCAGGAGTGTGGGAAGGACTGCCTTGCCCGCAGATGCCCCTTAAACCTGCTCTGACCCTTTGGGAAAATGAGCAGGGGGGCCAGGGCAGAGAGCACCCGGGGGGAGGAACTCCTGAGGCCAGCCCGATCGTACAAGATCCCCAACGCTGTAAAATATAAATTAGTGAGAAGTCTTAGGCATGCTTCAAACGAAGGAGGAAAAAGTATTTTGTTAAAAAAAACCTCAGCCACTGAACTATTAAGAAGAGAAGAGAAGTTTTTATCACCGTATTGGTATGTGAAGCGGGACGGAAGGGGGGGGGAGCCCCGGACTCTGTGATTGTATTTTGCTTTAATATTTTAAATAACGGGCAAATACTACCCCCTGAAGACCCAACTTTATTATATATAACAAGTGAGATCTGAAAGACTGATAATTCGAATTTGGTGGAGATGATTTGAAATTATATACAAAAACTGTGTGGGACTTAATGAAAAGTAAACACGCTGTCCTAATGAGAGGAGAAGGAAATTGTTAACATCTGGAAGGGGGTGAAAGGCGTTTTTATCTGTTGATTTTGGCAAAAGAGGAACCCCTTGGACACTGACTGATTTTAATTGGAAGAACTTGGTTGACTGCCCAGAAATGAAGTAGTTGGAATTTGCCCGGACTGCATAAGCTAGAAATGGGAAGGAGAAGGTGCCAATTTTTTCTTTAATATATGAATCTTCAATTACGACTGGCTAATTCTCCTAAAAGATGTAAGTGGGTGCAGACGGGTGCATAATAAATGTGGAAAAATATTTGGAATACAAAAAAGAAGCAATATGAAGCAATATGAAGTCATATTTTAAATTTGATGTATAATTTGAAAGAAAGTATTGTTAATTTATGTTTATTATTTGTGTGATGCAAGATTTAGTGTTTTGTTGTGTTTTATGTTTGAAATCCTTTTTTTAAAGAAACATAAATTTAATAAAGACTTATTTTAATTAAAAAAAAAAAAAAAAGAAGATGGCGATTGTTTATATGTGGCTTTTGGACTCAGCTCGTCAAAGGGGAAGGGACTGTATACTGGAGAAATATGGACTTAAATCCTCACAGAGACACTGTTTGCTTTGATTTATCTTGCCTGTTGGAACATATCAGAGGCTGTGAAAAGACTGGAACGCAAAAACAAAGGACAATAGATAAGAAGAAATACCTCCGAAATTTGAAGCATGGGAAGTCATTAAACAAAACTAAAATAATAATAATTCGGTTGATTTGGAACTTTTCTTTTTTTTATTTGATAATTAGATAAATAATTTGGAATGTAATTTGGAATGTTTCATGTGATTCTGTTGTATTGGAAACCCTAATAAACATGATTTGGCAAAAAAATTATAAAATGGAAATTCAATAAAAATTAATTAAAAAAATATAAACTATATAATCGGGGTGGGGGTGGGGGGTTATACAGTATGGAATAAGTATAAAAACCTGTAGGAGACCAAAACACCACTATGACTTTCACCTTTGGAGCCCATAGCAGTGAAAAAGAAAAATATGATGGAAAATTGGGCAACATAGAAATTTAAGTGGAGAAGGTGGAGTGTTTAAATTAAAATAAGGATTTATCAGTGATGTTAGCAACATGATTACAATATCATTTGAATGAAGTATTTAAAAAGGATATATAGTAGGGGGTTGGGGGTGAAACATCAAACCTAGAAAGAGACCTGTTAAACTGTAATGTTAAAGCAATATCTAAAATGTATAAGATATTATTGGAATTGGAGACAAAGGACAAACAAGTGAAATCTTCAATGATACTCTGGACAATAGTTATTGGTAATAATATAGAAATGGATGCATGGGAAAGTATATCGAACATGGATATAAAATTTACAGAATGCTATAGTTTAAGAGAAAATTATATGAAAGCATTATATAGATGGTACTTAGCACCTAGTAGATTGGCTAAAATGTATAAACCCAAATTGAATATGTGCTGGAAATGGTGCTCTTGTAATAAGGTTAAAGCTTACTGGGATATGATATATAATGGACTGGAAAAGATGTTTAAGGTGTTTAAAAAACCAGAAGATAACATTATTATTATTTTTTAAAAAGAAAGGAATGGAAATGATTTACTGAGTAATTACAGACAAACTGTAAACAGTCCCAAAAAATATATGGGATATATACAGGAATATATATCTGAAATAATATGTTGAAATAATTTGTTGTATGCAGGAATATGAAATGAAATGAAATGTAATGAACCACAGGAAGAGGGAGAAGGGAGTCCAGGTTGAAATGTTAAACTTATGACTGAACAATTGTATATATGTAAAAATATAAATATTTTCTCTCTCTAATAATTGCATATACGGTAACTGGAATTAAGCTATCTCAGAATAATGGGAGCCTACCCAATGAAAAGCACTCACTCTGAATTTCAGGATATTTCATCATTAGTAACAGTCCCCACTGCAGTGTGGCAGAAGTGGTCTCCATGCCAGCAGCTAATAAGTTGGACACAACAGTTTTTAAGTTTTCGTTGTGGAAATATGCATTTGTCTTGTTCTTCTTCTTCTCCTGGGTTGCAAAGAGTATGAACAGGTAAAAACGAATAGAGTGAGAAAATTTCATATGCAGAGATAAAAATGAATATCTGACAGGACCTGATGATCCAAAGTACTGCTGCACATCACCCCAATTGCTGAGCAGCGAGAGATTCCAGGTTCTCCAGACTATGCCATCATGATGATACAGGGTTTGTTTACACTTATATACAACCTGAGCCTAAGCTGGAGGGGCTCAGCATCAAGACCCCAAAATGTCTTGCTTCTCCATAGTCACAGCTGTTGTTCTCCATCTACCAGCTAAGACAGGAGGTCGGGTGTCAGACTTCATGGGAATCTGATCCCCCTCCCTCATGACTTGATGCCAGAAACAGGAAAACAAGACGTTCCTATCAATGTTTTTATTCAAGATTCACAGAGACGTACCACTCAGCAGCCGAGTGGCCACTCGGATAATGGCGTTGCTCCAACTGGTCTCTCTCCCCCTCCCTTCCTAGCAACAGCATTTACCTTTACGGTGGCCACCAGAGGTTAATTTTCTACGAGTCTTTTGCTCTTGCACTTTCAATGCATGATGGGTTCTGGGAGAATGCTTCCCAGCTTCTGTCTGTCTCCCCCTTCTCTTCTCCCTTCACCTCCCAACTCTTCTGTTCACCTCTCTGAGTTGTGACTTTCCTCAAACCACTGCTGCAAATCAATACTGCCTACCTTCTCTAGAAGGTTCAAGAGGAGGGGGCAGTTTCCACCATTTCCCCTCAGTCCAGTCTCTGACATGGGGGAAACTTGGCGATCCAGCTCCTTCTTCTCTTTCAAGGACTGGACTGAAGAGCAGAGAGAGGAGGAGGGCTGGAGATCACCTCCTCTGCTCCCCTCGGAGGAGGAGGAGGAGGAATGGTGGGGAAGACAAGGAAGGATGCGTTCGCAAAACGCAAGTTAGCAGCGCTGCGGGGAGATGCAGGAGACACAGAAGGCTTCTCAGGAAAGGATGTACTACTGTATAGTGGAAAAGCTCTCTATGTTCAGAAGGAAACCTCTGAGCCAAGGTCTTATGACAATGCCATGATAACCCTACAGCTGAACACTTTGGGCAGCACAACTTTGAAAGGAAATTTAAAGAGCATATTTTAAAGGTACATATATATTATGAAAAGTCTTAGTAAAATTTTATATATATATATATATATATATATATATATATATATATATATATAATTTTACTAAGACTTTTCATAATATATTACAATAAAAAACAAACTAATCTAAACAAAAATAAAAACTACAAAAAGAAGAGTGCAATGTCCTCTCTCACAGGTAGATCTTGACTCTTGTCCCACACAGAAAGAGGTGAACCCTCCCAGCTCTCACCTGGGAGCTTCCCTTTCTTCACCCAGCCTCCCACCTAGGGAGATCTTCCCTTCCCTGCCTCTTCATCAACCATCCATCACCTTCATCGGCACGAAACCCCCTCCTTAACACAGAGTGCAGGACAACAAAAAACAAAGTAAAGCAAAATTTAAAATAATGCAAAGAATAATATGGGGGGGGGGAGAGAGAAAATAATAAGGGAATGAAAGAAAAAGAGATAGAAATAAATAAATAAAAAGGACTTCCAATTCTCTGCCTGTCGGTTGTATATATAAGAGTTATTCTTATATATAAGAATTTTAATTATAATTATAAGTATTAACAATGTTCACTCCAAGGTGATATCAACTGTTCCTCCTTCTGCTAGGCCTTCTCAGTAGTGGCGCCCGCCCTGTGGAATGCCCTCCCATCAGATGTCAAGGAAATAAGCAGCTATCCTATTTTTAAAAGACATCTGAAGGCAGCCCTGTTTAGGGAAGTTTTTAATATTTAATGCTGTATTGTTTTTAACACTCGATTGGGAGCTGCCCAGAGTGGCTGGGGTATAAATAATGAATTATTATTATTATTTCCAGTCTTCAAGTCTGGGCATCTGGAAATCATTAATTTTTCCTTTCACACACAAAATCTAAAAGAGATTATCCAGGTATTATTGTGGATAAAAGTCACCAATACTCTTCCTCCAACAACAAAAAACTTTACCTCCAATACTGAGAAACAATAAATCTTTGATCTTTATTCCCTCATGAGGCTCTTGTCTGTGGTCATATATTGAGATGATGCTCCATAGATATTTACTTATTGTATAATCATTAATTCACACCCAGATCAACATCTTCCAATCCCATTTCCTGTTGGCTATGGTTTTCCATCCTTCTTTTTATAGGCTTCCATTTCCTCTTCTTTTTCCAAGAATGTTGCCAGAGGCTCAATAGCTTTCACCTCTAATTTCATTCCAAATTGTACGCAGAGGCCTTTCTTTCTCAACTCTATCTCTGCCAGCTCAGGAGATTTCTTAGTCTCTCCTTACAGGGTTTCCTTCCTCTCCTTCAACATCATAATTCCGCCTTTTGGCTGTTCCACCCCTCCAGGCACCTCTGTGGATATCCTCACAATTACATAATCTATTGCCTCCCACATTACCATTCCATTCTCCTGTTCTGGCAATCCACCACCAGTATTTCCCCTTAAGTACTCTGCAACTTCTCTGGTCTCATCTTTGTTCAATCCATTTTTTATCAACAATTTAATGCATCTTTGCTCCAAATTCTTCCAATAGTTCATTCAATAGTTGCTGCATGACACCAACCAGCAGTGGGGAGTTTTTCAGTATTTTCACCATACTGAGTACTTTTTCTAAGATCCACACGGTCCTTGCTTATGAGGGATACATTCCTAGCATATCTCTCACAAAGGTGCAGCCATGTAGTTTCACATTACAAACAGCAGATTCACAAGTGAGGCAGGGGATCAAAAACAGAGTGAAATAACATGAAAACCTCTCAGAGTACCTCTTAGCTGTTTAGAAGCTTTATTTGGTACATACCGGTATGCTTAAATCATGCTTTTCAACAACTTACAGTATATTTCCACTATTACTTTGCTGCATATTTTGTGATTTTTAAATCTCTGCTGGATTTCTCTCAAGAAACAGTACTTGCCCAAAACTTGGTTCTTAGCAGCCAATAATTCTACTTTCTACTATTTCCCCCCATTGTACAAACAGCTACTCTCCTATCTAAAAGAGGCTCAGCCTCAGACCTCCATGCATTTGCAGCAAGACAAACAAGAAACCGAAAAAAGAAGAGAATTTTTTAAAAGACAAAAAGAAGGGGGAAGGATAATAATTCTAAGCTCTTTATCACTTATACCTTAACCCTACAGGCAGTGTAGATTAAAATTATAACCAAATTCAGGCCTGTATATCTGCTTTAACTTTTCAAACTTTTCAAAGCTTTTAGAAACAATTTCCAACCTGTTATTTAGAACTCTATCGTCACCCAACCACCTGTTTCCTTTTCTGGGTACTAATTAATTGGTAAACAGAAACTCCAATTCATATTCATTTCCAACCTTAGTAATGGTTAAAAGAACTGAAGCCCTGATTTAAGGGTGATTGTGCAGTGAATGGGCCAATGTTTTTTCCTTGCTCCAAAATGCCTCCCCACCCTCAAAGTTTCCTATCTCCTCTGGTGTGAATAATGCCTTCTTCTGGGCACATGAGGCATTATACCATCCCTCACTTGTATCAAAAGGGAGTCTGGCAACCATCACCTCTCATCACTGCATAATTATCTCTCTTGGCAGAAGCATCAGCAGCCAATGGTCACTCTGCCATAATTCCACCCCTGGAAATTCATATACGCCCATTGGCATGTTTTCTTGATAAAGGATTTTTTTTTTTCAGGAGTGCTGGTGAGCATGCAACCTTTGCCCCTGCAGAAGCAAGTTCTGTAACACATTAACAATGGCTGACTATTGGAAAATGGTAGGAACTAGGAAGTATGCCAGGTTGGTCCCTTCTGAAGTGAAACTCCTTGACTACTCCTTATGCATGCACTTGTGAATATGCCCTTAAAACATGAATTGAAAATGTCAACGCTTATTCTGGGACAAACTAAAAGACTCCATTACCTCTTGCTGTTGGATAAGAAATGAGTCAATGAAGCTCCTCTGGTCATTTTCATCCAGATCTCTGAGGTGTTTTATGAAGGTGGCATTTATGAAGGCAAACAGCTCCGCTCTGTTTTGAATGAAAGTCTTAGGAGCCCCCAGAAGAAAACCAAGAGCAGGAAACATGTTATACAGCTGAAAGGATAAAAATGTGGAAAAAGAAAAAGAGACATTATGAAAGCTCAGTACTGTACTCTCAGCTGGGTCTCTCAAAGCATGGCTGCCCAAATACAAAACAAAGCTCTTGAATGGCATTTGGAATGGGGGGCAGGGTACCTCAGGACAGCGTAATTTTTGTGCAACCCCAGGAAAATAGGCTACGACGGTTCTCCTCTGGAGGTTCACCTTCAGAGAGGGAGAGCTGCCCTTGGAGGCCCCTTCTGAGCTATCATGGAACCATCTTTCACTTGTTCTTCCTTGTTACAGGTAGGTAGCCGTGTTGGTCTACCATAGTCAAAACAAAATAAAAAATAAATAAATCCTGGTCTGAACAGAGACATTGGATTCTTATCTCATTATACATGACAAAGCTATTTTTAGCAATCTCACCCCTTGCTAATTGCAGTCCTTAACAGTCATCAACAGGTTTTCCACACCCATCAGCCAATCACCCATTCCCACCACCCTTCTGAGTAATACCCCTCCTCACTCTCTCACTATATGTAAGGGTCTGGTGACTTCCGTTTCAGTGTATCTGAAGAAGTGTGCATGCACACGAAAGCTCATACCAAGAACAAACTTAGTTGGTCTCTAAGGTGCTACTGGAAGGAATTTTTTATTTTGTTTGTTCTTCCTTGTCCTTGGAGTCCCAATGGCAGTGAGGCCAGAAAGCGTGTTTTCTAAATATTTTGAATCACTACCAGGTCTCTCAAGATATCAAGATTCTGTGTTTTGTAGTGAAACCTGAACAATATACAGTACAATAAACAGGTTGCCCTGCCCACTTTGCATACACTGTTATTACAATCAACTGTTTGTTTTAATTGGAAAAAAATAGATTACCATGACTGAAGAACTTCCAAAAAGTCGGGCATTTTCATTGACCAACTTCAGAAGTCTTATGTATGTGGGATCTTCATAATCAAATCGCTTGCCTAGTAGTATGGCCACTATAATATTGGCAACAGCTGCATTCATAATTGTGGTTGTCTCAAACGGCTTTCCTATACATGAATATGACAGTTAAACAGAAATATGGAGAGGGCATTGTTTTTAAGTCTGCTCTTTGTTGCCTTAAGTCCCCACTGGCAGCTTACCTATGTGTAGACCTCACTTATCAAAGAAAGTGATTCTAATTGCTGCTGGGTGTAGCCATGGCTAGGCTAAAAAATGCTTAAAAGGGCCTGGAAGTCACAGCAGCTATTGGAGTATAATCTACACACTACAGGAACAGACCAATTACGTCTCCACAGGGAACCCTGGGAACTGTAGTTCTGGAGTTAGCCATAAGTATGGGCTCATCCACACTTCCACTTCACACATGCTTTCTAGGCATGGTTGGGGGGGGGATCCTCTTTCCCCATTCCTTTCCAAGGGGAAACCCACTCTTTAGCAGTAGATCAGAACCAATGGCAATTGGGGAAAGCCCAAATTGCTCCAAAGTATGGTTTTTCCCAAGGGAAAGCAGCGGGAGAAGAGGAAGTGTGGATTGAGCCCTATGGAACACAACACTCCAGGCACCTTTAAAGTGCTGTGCTTATGCAATGGTTTGGCTTCACTTCCGGATGTACAATGGGATCTGTGCTTCTGGAAGTTAGGAATATGTAACACAATAGTCTTGGCACCTTTAAACAATGGTAGTTGTTGTGTATTGATTCAAGGGTTATCATAGCTGTATTACATTGTCTGTATTCACATTAGGGGAAAGTAACCGCCTTCCCGTTCCAGAAGGTACAGCTACTATTGGTTCATTAAAGTTGCTGCAATTGCATCCTCAGTCTTATTGGTTCCCACCAAAAGGCAGCCTTGTGATTGCTTGAGATTGTTCCCTCCAAAATGTATCCTCTACTGTCCCTATAAATGTATCTCCCTCTCCTCAGCTCCCCAGTCTTGTTTGTCTGAATAAAGAGTGTTACATGAAGAAGCTGTCTCCTGCTTGCTATGTCAGAGCTGAAATCACTTGCTGAATCTCGACCCCCACGTTACAACAGTAGTATAGCTATGCACCAGGGGAAAACACCAACCCACCTTCGTAAGATTCAAATTTCTTTATCAGGACACTGCATTCCTCAACAATTCTATCCTCTATGGTCCTCTTTCCCATTCCATAGTCCCGCAATGTGCTTAAAGCAAACCGTCGCATCACCTTCCAGTTCTCACCATTAGACAGAACTATACCTGAAGAGACGGGAAGAAAGGTTTCATGTTTGCATGGCCATTGAACAAAGAATCAATAAATTATGTTCTGCATTTCTTCCATGGAACTGAGAATGGACCCTAGCTATTCTCCCATTCAGACTCAGACTTCTGAGCTTTGACAAAGTAGCTGGTAGATGTGCCATCAGAGCATGACCTGAGAACACATTGATCAATATTCTGCATTACAAAGTGTAGGATAGAGGGTTGTTTGTACATGTCAGGGGTCCCAGCAGAACTCAGTTTGTTACTTTGTATTCTATCGGTGGACATTATGCCTCCTTCATGTTTCCTCTCTGTGTAGGCTGGGCCAGAAAATGGTCAGTCAGTTTTCCCCAGTGTGTGGCACTACTTTTCCATGTGACAATTATTGTCAGGGACCATGTTGAGGAGGACTACAATGAGGAGGCATGGTGGGAGCTGCCTCTTCCCCCTGACCCTCAGTCTCCCCAGGAGCAGGAGGACAGTATAGATTTAGATAAGTGGTTTGCAGAGGGGCATAGCTGAGAAGGGAAAAGCTGGGAAATACTGGATAGAGAACAGCTAGGAGAAGAAACACTGGAAGAGAGAGGGGGTTTACACATTCACAGTCGCTGGATAACACCCCCCCTCCCCTCGATCTAGGAGGGCTCAAAAAGTCTCCAGACAGAAAGCACAGCAACTACACGCTCAGGTTATGAGATGTAGGAGTGACGTGGATTGATAGGGATGGTTGGGGGAGGGGGAAGCCTTAATTGGGAGCACCACTATTCTAGCGAGAGGCATTTGTTGTCCCTTACTGTGATTATTAAAGAATTCTAACTGGTAAGAAGACTCTGTTTCCTTTGTTCTGCTTATCTACTGCCATGGGGGGAAGAAGCCGATTCCCTAAGCCCGACAATTACAGTCGTACCTCGTGTTGCATTTGCTTCGGGTTGCGAACGGCACGGGTTACGAGCGTGCCGAACCCAGAAGTAACGGAACGGATTACTTCCGGGATCGGTGTCTTGCGCATGCACAGACACATGCAATGACATCATGTCCATGCGCAGGTGTGCTGAATTGCGGCCCGCGCATGCGCAGAAGCGGTGCTGCGGGTTGCAGACTGCTCAGGATGCGAATGGGGCTCCAGAACAGATCCGGTTCGCATCTAGAGGTACCACCGTATTCAGAATTCACATTACTAGTTTCAATAAAAAGGGAAATGCCTCACCAAAGTCTTGTGCAAGATCTTTAAATAATGGAATGATGGGCCTGTCTCCAAATGCATCCGCCTGATTAACCAGAGCTTCCTTTATTGTCTCATATCCTGCCAACACCACAATTTTCTGGGGTCCCATTTGGATGCTGAAGACGGGGCCATACTGCTTTGACAACTGAAATTCAATAGAAGAAAAAATGGGAAACAGAGTTCTGGCATACCCAAAGAATATATTAATGTAAATCATCTCTGACAGAACCAAGACTGCATTAGCTTTCACATTTACCTTAGACTATTTTCAGTTTTTTTCAATAACTATTATTGAACTCAGTAGAAATTACTTCCATGTCATTGTGCCTTGGACTGAGCTGAAAACATATGACTTAAGAATAGCAATTTTGTAGCATGAATTCATTTTTTTGTTTCCTTGCAAATCACCATGCAAAACAGAATCCAAATAACATAGTGATAAAGTAAAAGAGCATTGTCTATGCCACAATGCTCTTCAAGACATTTGCTACTAATAGCTGTAGCATTTTCTACCCCGCTCATCTGACTGGGCTGCCCCAGTTCCCTTTAGCCCTGCCATGGGAAGAACTGGAAGCTTTACCTTTAACATGGTTCTGTGAGGTCTCTTCAGATCCATGATGTGGAGATTGCCAATGAGAGGTAAAGGCCTCGGTCCTGGTGGAAGATTTTGGGAGCTCTTGTTCCAGAAAGTGCCCAGTTTCAAAACAAAGAAAATCATAAGGATAAAGAGAAACAACGCTGGAAGCGGCTCTGTCCAATCCATTTTGTTTCAGCAAACAATTCCCCCCCCCCAGTGGTTATAATGAAAGCTACAGTGTAGTTTGGTCAAGGACAATGTCTTGCAACCGCAGTGAGCAGCATATATATTATCCTAGGCACTGTCTCTAGAAAATCATTAAACCATCCAGTGAAATGGAAAGTGTCGTGCTTTGTCCCTCCAATTGTTTCTTCTCCTCCACAAAGATTCAAAGCTGTACACTGGATGGTTTGCCTTTCAGTTTAATGTTTACTCAAGGGCGTGCTGCCCCCTTCCAAAAACTAATGCTTTCCAGAACAGATTCAAACTCTCTTGAATCTGGCTGCAGACCTGTCACTCAGGATTATCTGTAAAATCAATCTGTTATAATGGGAGTAAAGGGAAGCATTGTGAAATTCTTTGGAGTAATTTTTAGGGAAGTTTTTAAACTGTGATATTTTAAATGTATTTTAATGTTTGGTGGAAGCCGCCCAGAGTGGCTGGGGAGACCCAGCCAGATGGGCAGGGTACAAATAAATTATTATTATTATTATTATTATTATTATTATTATTATTGAACTGCATTTAGGGAGGTATGTTTCAAAGTCCACCAGTATGGACTTCTGGTGAGGCAAGATGGCAAAGCCCCACAGCAGCACGGAGCCCCTGAGGACCACGAGCACCAATGGTGCTGCCTGGCTGGTGCCCACACCACCAACCTGGCCACCGCCGCCATCGCGATCAGTAGGTAAGTATGGGACCCCAACGCGACAACCAGGGAGGCTGCACGGAGCTTCCAGTGCCCCCAGTGGCCTTGACCCCACTGGGACCTGAAGGATCCCACCGATGGCCCAGCAGAGCTCCAAGGCCTGAAGGCTTCCAGAGCTGATCAGAAAAGAAGAAAAAACCTCCAGATAAAAACCTGGCAACCAAAGGTCTACACTGTCTAAAAGACTTCTACGAAAACAACACACCAATACCAACACATGAAATCCAATACAAACTAGGGGACACCTAAATACCTTGGCTACCACACCATCAACTACATGCCTTCTTAAACAACCCAGCAGTAAAATCAGCAGCCATTAGGCCCTTGAGCACCTTCAAAAACCTCCTGACAGCAGAGGGACACAGCAAAGGGAATGGTATCCACAATATACAAAATATTGCTCCCAAATCCCACAACCCTCCTTGACGCAATCAAAGAACAATGGGAGCACAACATAGGCTATGAAATTAACCCTGTCCAATGCACTAGAATGTGGTCTCAACCTCCTTTTAAGACCATATCAGCCAAAAGAATGGAACTCACTCGGAAACTCACCTACAATACTGGTGGTACTTAACACTACGGAAACTGGTACTGACACACCCAGGAACCTCACCAAGATGTTGGAGAGGCTGCGCCTCCACAAGCACATACCTCCATATGTGGTGGGAATGCCCTAAAATCCAACCCTTCTAGACAGCAATCCTACAAGAGATATGCAAAATAACTAAACAGGTATTAGAACTCACTCCAGAACTGGCCATACTTGAATATCTTCCAAGATCATAATGACCACTCACATTATACAGAGCTTATAACCCACCTACTCTCAGCAGCCTCATAGCCAGACACTGGAGAGACCTGTCAGGAGTAAACACGAACCAATAGTATCAAATTGTATGGGAAATGGCCTTACTAGAAAAGCTAACTAATAAACTGAATCTGACATGGGGACAAATCAAAGAGGATGACTTCACCCCAGTATGGCTCCCCTTTATCACACAAACAGCATAAAGTATCACTGTGGTGATAATATGAACCATAAACAACCAAATCCACCACACAATGGCTGAAAATATAATGAAAGATTTACTGGAACACTCTTCTGAAAAACAAACGTTCCTTCAACTAAGCCACATGTTTAACAAAGCCATGTATAGGTCATATAACTGAATACATAGTGTAAGATAAAATGTTCATGCAACTGAACCATTCAGCAGTAGGTTGGGTATAGCAACAAAATCTCGATGCCACCAAAAAGTTCACAGATTGTTGATGGTGAAATGATGGTAGAATTCTTCAGAGGTTAGGAGCAAAAATCTCCTAGATGTAATAGTAGATGAGGAGTGTACATGTAAGTCTTGCAAAATCACCATCCAGACGAAATCAACACAAGTGGCACAAGAGAGGGAAAAAGAAGACCTGTCCTCCGGATTACTCACAGGTTTCGCTATATGTGGGAATATGTTTCATAGGTGCCTTTGCACCTGTGGTTATTTATGTTTATTTATGTTTACTTTATAATATCCTTCTGCCTTGGAAGGAAGGGTAAAAAGGATCCGACAGGCAGCTCACTGCATGGATCCTTCCGCGGGTAAAAAAGGCGCTCTAACTTTAAATAAGGTAACGGTCATTAGTCTGCTTCCCGCCTAAACTTAGCACGGTAACAGGACTGTAATTGGTTGTTATGCTTGTTATGACGTTGGTTGACCCTCTAATAAATAGCGGCCGCTCCCTGTTGTGGTGTGGAGAAAGCGCGAGGGAAGCCGTGTAAGAACATCATTGCGTGGCAAGCACAGAGAGAAAGAGAAACTGAAACCAACCACGCAGGGTAGTGGTAGGCTTCTTCACCAGACTGCAGTCTCCGTTGTATTTATTTCATTTTCGTTTAAAAAACCTTTTATTTGGCCGTCTAGTTTTTGGCCACCATTTGGTTTAGTTCTTCTTCTTTTCCGGAACATTTTGGAACTCACAGACGCTCGCAGAAAACTTCCGAGGCAACAACATTCCGAACTCACAAGCTAACAACAACAAGAAAAATGCACTAGTTACAAGTAACACTTTCCATGGTTTGAAGTGTCTTTAAATAAATTGTACTGCTTGTATTTCAGTTTCTTTGACTACAGTGGCATTATTTCCTTTTACTCAGTACCATCATCACCAATAGCTAATGTTTATTTTATGCTGCTGATGCCCAGATTAGACCTGATTCTATGCAACTCACTGATGCCCAGATTAGGATTTTAAAACTTAACTTCCAATCAGAAGGTCGGCGGTTTGAATCCTCGTGACGGTGTGAGCTCCCGTTGCTTGGTCCCAGCTCCTGCCCACCCAGCATTTCGAAAGCACGTCAAAGTGCAAGTAGATAAATAGGTACTACTCCGGTGGGAAGATAAATGGCATTTCCGTGCGTTGCTCTGGTTTCGCCAGAAGAGGCTTAGTCATGTTGGCCACATGACCTGGAAGCTGTACGCTGGCTCCCTCGACTAGTAAAGCGAGATGAGCGTTGCAACCCCAGAGTTGTCTGCAACTGGACCTAATGGTTAGGGGTCCCTTTACCTTTACCTTTACCTTTACCAATATTATGGTGGAAAGAGTTGAGTTAAATGCAGAATTGCAGTATCTGTGAAAAGAGGCACTAAATTATAGCCTCTGGCTTCATTTTAGGGTCTGTCTGATCAACTCCAGGACACTGCGGCTTGGGTGTGAAGTCACTTGTGACTTAGTGTATTTATTTTATCAGTAAACATTCTCTCAAATTATTTTGCTGCTAGGTTCTGAATACATTAGAAACACAAGCATTAAGTGGGTAGTGCTGTAATGTGTGAATGTGCATAATATTAATACTAGTCCAGAAAATTTTTGCTCTGGTTTTATTTTTGCAGTAAATTAAAGCAGATATAAACGGGGGAAAACAATACATGGTTATTTTATCAGAAACAGAAAACACCTTTGGGGAAATAGCTAAATATCGATAGTTCCTTCTGTGCTTCAATGCTGTGTCTCTCTTGGTAAATGAGAACTGCTCTCCCATGATGGCTCTTCAAGGGGAACCTAGAAGGAAACCAGACAAGATGTTCAAGGAGACAGAATTTGGTTGGTAGCCAATGGAAGCTACACCACACATACCGAGGTACCGAGGGAGAAAAGGGAATTCAGAGAAACCTGTGGGGTGGGAAAACAAGGGGAAAGCAGGGGGGTGAGTGAGCTATGGGGTTCAGACGGGCTGGTGCCTACACTATGGAGTCCAGAGAAAGGATACAAAGGAGCTCTGTGGGAGGGTAATAGAGAACAGGGTAATACTGTTATAATTGTAACCCGAAAAGCTTCCCCATGGTTAACTTAGGAATGCAGTAATGAGCGTTCCCCCATATCAAACGGGGTGCGCATGTTGCGAGGTTGCGAGGAGGCCCCTTTGGATCACGGTGGCAGCTCCTGGCAGTTGGTCTGGCTTCACCTTCCCAGGTTGGGAGACCTGTGGACTCCACCTACACTAGCAGCCGCCCAATCCTGGCTGGGAAGGTGGTGCCAGGGAGGATTGGCCAGGTAGAGGGAGGGATTAGGCAGTACACACAATAGAACTCGAGTCATACCTGGGAAGCGGCCGTTGGATTCAGAGCTTCCCCACCCTCCACTCCCTCAATTGATGCTGACTTTGCAGGTTTAACCACCCCTTTTTTCCACAGCCACGCAGGCGCTGCTATGACAAGGTCGCTGTTGAAGGGCCGGAAAGGAATTTCCCTGCATTGGCAGGTTTCACCTTTCCCGTAGCAATTCGTCACAACTTTGGCGGTTGCAGGCCTTGGGCGGAATCCTTTAGTCATTTACAGGACCCCAGCCCCCATTGTGGCGGCGATAACAGGGTTCCCGTTAAAGGGGTCTCAGGGGGAGGCATTGACCAAATGCCCAGGGTCGTCATTGCCCTCCCCTTCCAGTGGCGGCGAACATAGGGGGGTGGGCTATATGCTTGAACATATGTTCTCCAGACTAGCCCACTTCCCAATCATGCTGGACAACCCTGAAGGTACCCAGAACCCCGGCTGGGGGGCCGGGAAGGATAAACGCCCAATGCCTGAGCCAAGGTCTTCCTACATCTGAAATATTAATAAAGTTGTGGCCAATTTAATCCCATAGAACGTTGTCATGAGTCTTTATTTCAATCAGGGGCTGCCCCGGGGTACGGGAGGACTTCGCCTGACAGCGCAATGGCTCTCAAAAGCTGAACACCAGCCTTCACACTAAAGTTCAGCAAGCCTAGAAAATGAAAGTGGAGACCTTCCCCTTTATCTGTTTTTTTTTAAAATAAAAAAAACTTTAATAAAAAGTAATTGGAAAGAAAAAGAAAGCAAATCAAACAATTCCCACAAAATAAAGTCTAACAATAAAGGGGGGGGGGACTATCCTGTGAGATTTCTAAAACTCTGGGTTGAAGAAACTACAGCACAGCTCACAGCACATCCTTCTACGGCCTGGGAATCCCAATTAGGCAAATGTGATCTGGAAAAGAGCAGTGCAAAGTGGAGCCATTGCACTCGGTTGTGTTATTCTGTCTTACCTCCCAATACACTGAGTCCTCATAGCATTTCTGATCAGGTGGTTGCTCCCAGAAAGGCAAATGTAGAATCAACCCTGCATTGGGGAGGGGGGGAGGGGGGAAACACAGCCGTAGTTAAAAACATCCCATAACAGATTTCATATAACAGTAGTAAGGTGGAATATTGGAGAAATGCCACAGAAACCTCATTAGCCTATTATCTCATCGATTTGTGCCCCCAAAGTAAAATTTAGGCTTAACATTAGCTTTGTGTATTTTAATTCTTTTTTTTTTATGAAGAATTTATTAGCATTTTCATAGCACAACACAGACCCTAACCCACACCTACAAATACATAACAAATACAGATACATATATTGCCAGGATTCTTCTTCTTGTTTATATACCTAAGGAAAAAAAAATTCTATTTTCGAATCTTGACATTTGACTTCCCCTGCCTTTTCACCTTCGGTTTTAAAACTATATTTTACTTCCATAACACCTTTTCTCTAAAAAAACAAAACAAAGAGTTTAACTTCCAATAAAGGTAACACCATTATCTTAATCTTCATGTTCTAGCTTAAATCTTAACAAAGTATTCTTATAAAATCTAAACTTATTTCTTCTGTCCTTTATCATGCTGCTATTAACATAAAATCTCAATATCTCCTTACTTAATCAAAATAGACTTACAATTAATAACCTTCACCCTCCGATTTCAGATACCATAACAAGCCATTTAAGTTTTACATTTAGTACTTCACCCCACACCCCCTCTGTCCATTGTCTTTCTCTGTCTTGCGCCGGATCCAATCTTCCAGTTATCTTCTTTTCCCAGATGTCCACAGATCCAGGCAGCATTCACAACAAACTTTGCATCGAGCTTCAGGATACACATCATCTCTTTTCTGGGCTCCTCCGCTTCTTTGTACCATACTTCTTCTTCTTGTAATTATCTTAATTCCTCGTCCCTTGCCCCCGAGCTCCCACCTCGGGGTCTGGATATTATAAATTTTACCGTTCCGGGACTGGCACCCCCAAAGAACGGTTCCTTTTCCCGGAGTCACCCAGACATTTCAGACCATCCTTCAAGCATCCCTTCTAACTCTTTGCAAAAGTTTCCTTCCATTGTGTAAAACTTTTGAAAAGCCTCCTCTGTGGAAAGTGGATTTTTCTTATTTATTATCCCACTCAAGACTTTCAATTTCCGATTAAGCAGTTCCAGCCTCAAGACAGTAAGCATTTCTTCCTCCGTTAATCCAGAGTTCAAAACAAGTTCAAGCACAAAGTCCAGCATGGTGGGGGAGGGGGTGAGTGTCAAATTTCAGTTCCTGTCTCTTCCTCCCTTTGTTTCAACTGTTTCCCACATCAGTCCAAATTTTCCATCGCCATTTTTCTGAAGCCAGAGCGTAAAGACCAAAACTTTAAACGGAGATATTTTCTGCCCACTTAATCCCCAAAGGGAAATCTCAGCAGTCTCAATTTTCAAATTTCAGACACATTATATCCATTGTTGTAGCAGCAGTCACTTAAACTGGTTATTTTCTTTCCTTCTCCCGAAGGGAGGGAGGCAGGCTGCCTTTCCTCTTCCCCCCGGATCGTTCCAAAGGTAAAAAAGTCAGTCAAATACTCACGACCACCGGGTTCTTTCAAATCGTTAATGACAGGTAGAACTTAGACGCTCATCTCGGGATTTGTCGCCGCATTTACATCCCGGTTGGGGCATGTCCCCTATAGCCCGGCTCCGTCGTCCCTTCACCCCCACTCCCCCTTTACAGGGGGAGCGAGGGAAGGGTTCGGAGCCACAACGGGCACAGCCGGGGAGCCCAGGGTGCGGGACGCTCTTCCCGCACCCCACCGGAGCCCCGCTTTGCGGTAGCGGGGCTCCAACCCCCGGGATGGACTGGGCGCCTCGCAGCCGAAGCAGCCCATGACCACCCGCAATGGCGTCGCCGCCGGAAGTCCAGCTTTGTGTATTTTAATTCAACTTGAAGCTATACAATGTTGAGGGGCCTTCTGTTTTCTTCCCAGTGCAATTATATTTCACACGGTAGAACTGACAAACTTATAAGGAGGTTTCCAGATTGTGGTTGAATATTGTAAATATGTTTGTTGTTGTTTTTCAAAAAACAACAACAAAAACCTTGGGCTTTCCACGCACTCTTTCAGCACCTGTTTCAAACATCTTTCAAGCCTATCCAGACACATAGAAGCAGACATGTTTTAACGTTTTTTTTACTTTTATTCTTCTATTTCTTTAAATATTTTTAATTGTCTTAAACTATTTTTATTAATTGTTTTAACACTTCTTGCAAACTGCTTAGAGGTTTTATTACAACTGAATGACATACAGGGGCGGAGGAAGCTGCCCGGCTACCTGGGGCAGCAAACCCGGAAGCACCCGGGGGGCATGGTTTTGCTCCCGGCACGCATGGGAGCTCCGCGGCTTGCTCAGGGCCCGCTGACGACACGCAGCACTCCATAGCGGCGCGCTGCTGATAGGCAAGCCCCAACCAAGCCCATCCGGGACTGGCCCGACAGCAGCGCGCCGCTCCCAGCACGCAGGCGCAGCGTCCGACACATGCGTCCGACACATGCTGCGCCTGTGCACTGGGAGCAGTGCGCTGCCGGTGGGCCAGCCCAGGACGGGCTTGCTTGGGGTTCGCCGGCGGCACGCAGCTATCCGTAGCAGTGCGCTGCTGGCGGGCCAGCCCCGAGCAAGTCCATCTGGGCGGAAGTGAGCCGGGGAGGGGCGCCCAGAGTGTCACCCTCTCTAGGCTGGTATTCAGGGCGGCCCACCCCCCTCCCTATGCCACTGATGACATATTAATGCTGTTAAATAGATAAGTGGGGTGCATCCATCCCACAACAAAGACCCGTCTGAAAGCAGCAACCGACGGCACCGATAAGGGCCTGTATTTTACTGACCTGTAAAAGCTCCTCCTATCAAAGCAATTCCAATGGAGCTTCCCAGAGCAGCAGCCTGCATACCAGTCGATAAACTGTAGGATGGGGAGATAAAATACATAACGCATCACCTTCACCCATCTTGAGTGGAATTTGTTAGGTGTCTTCTTTGGGACATAAAACACATGTAGCTTTTTAAAAACAATGTGGCCGTCCAATATTCAGTGGTCCCCTAGCTGCCAGTGTCATCCTCTTTGCTGCCTCTTGTCTTCTCCAATGCCCCTGCCTTCAGGACAGGAAGGAGGAGGCTCAATGATCACCCCTTTTGTCTCCCCTTTCAGCAGGCAAGGCCCCAAAGTGTGTCCCCGCCAGCCAGGGAAGAAGGGAGGAGTGAAGATCTACAATGGAAACAAGTGGGGGGGTGGAGATAGTTGAAATGGGACTCAAAGGCCATTGGGGTGGGGGAGAAGAGGCCTGTTCTGAATCATGCCAGGTGGGTGCAGAGCCCAGGAGACCCCAGAGGACAACCCCCGACATTCGCTCCCTAGGAGTTGGAGGGGACCAGCATGCTTCCGATTCGCCAAGAGGGCACTTTAGAGGTGGCATGGGGGGGGGGCGGGTTGCCAAGGAGGCGGCAGTGCAATGCACTCCTTGGAGGCCAGATCTGCCGCCCCTATGTATCCTGTCACCCAAGGCGCTCTCCTCATGGGTGGGCTGATCCTGCCTATAAGGAGGGAAGAGGGAGAAGTCCCCCCCCCCCAACCTGCAGAAAGCCCAACTATCCTATGTGATTTCTGAAAGGGAGAACAGAGCATACTAGTGGAGTATAATTTACTTTACAAGGTGTTGACATTTTCTTGAAGGATCCATTTCCCCTCACTCAGCTAATAAATGAAAGGAAACAAACATGTGACTCCTTATGGATAGGAACCCTCTTGATGCTAATGGGCAGCCAGCTTCTATGCTGTCTAAGACAACAGGGACAGAATGTCGACATTTCTCCCACCCACAGGATGACCCTGCTGACTAGGCAGGCCCCATCTAGTGTGTCCTAGGAACCTTGGCACCTTCCTAGGCCAAACACAGATTGAGGCTAACAGATTGAGGTTGAATCCTGACAAGACAGAAGTACTGTTTTGGGGAGACAGGAGGCAGGCAGGTGTGGAGGACTCCCTGGTCCTGAATGGGGTAACTGTGCCGCCTGAAGGACCAGGTGCGCAGCCTGGGAGTCATTTTGGACTCGCAGCTGTCCATGCAGGCGCAGGTTAATTCTGTGTCCAGGGCGGCTGTCTACCAGCTCCATCTGGTACGCAGGCTGAGACCCTACCTGCCCACAGACTGTCTCGCCAGAGTGGTGCAAGCTCCAGTTATCTCTTGCTTGGACTACTGCAATGCGTTCTACGTGGGGCTACCTTTGAAGGTGACCTGGGAACTACAACTAATCCAGAATGTGGTAGCTAGACTGGTGACTGGGAATGGCCACAGAGACCACATAACACCGGTCTTGAAAGACCTACATTGGCACCCAGTACGTTTCCAAGCACAATTCAAAGTGTTGGTGCTGACCTTTAAAGCCCTAAACGGCCTCGGTCCAGTATACCTGAAGGAGCGTCTCCACCCCCATCGTTCTGCCCGGACACTGAGGTCCAGTGCCGAGGGTCTTCTGGCGGTTCCCTCGCTGCGAGAAGCCAAGTTACAGGGAACCAGGCAGAGGGCCTTCTCGGTAGTGGCGCCCGCCCTGTGGAACGCCCTCCCACCAGATGTCAAAGAGAAAAACAACTCCTGGACTTTTAGAAGACACCTGAAGGCAGCCCTGTTTAGGGAAGCTTTTAATGTTTGATGGACTATTGTATTTTAATATTCTGTTGGAAGCCGCCCAGAGTGGCTGGGGAAACCCAGCCAGATGGGCGGGGTATAAATAAATTGTTGTTGTTGTTGTTGTTGTTGTTGTTGTTGTTGTTGTTGTTGCTGCTGCTGCTGCTGCTGCTGCTGCTGTTTTAAATTTCAATCCTGCCTTTCTTCCTAAAGGAGCCCACAACAGCAAAGACACCAGTAACAAAACAATACAAATAACTTTAAAAAAAAAATTAAAAATATTTTGAAACAATAAAAACATCTAAAAATATGTGTTGCTAATTCAGGGAGGGAATGAAGTCAGCATGGGGCAGAAGTTCAGTTCAGTTTGCAGTTTAGAGCAAACTTAACTACTTTTGCAGTTCCCGAAATAATACACAAACTGATATGCAGTTATTCTTTTAAATTTACATTTCAAAGTTCTCCAGCCAAATAGTATATTAGGAGAAAGTGCACATAAGAATTCAAAAACTGGTGAAAATAACATGAAATGAGGTATGTAAGAGAAAATTGCTTGCAAGAACATACAAAGTGAGAGAAACGCATTATAAAGTTCTGGGCAATTTTCATAAGGACTTTTAAATGTGTAAATTGAAAAATGATGTGGAATGTAGAGAGCTGATCTTAAGATTGGGGGGAAATGAGAAAATGAGAGAAAGTGGAACTGAAACATTCTGTTCTGCTATACCATGTTGGCCTTGTGGTTTGTTGATATCCCTGCATTGCAGGGGGTTGGACTAGATGACCCCGGAGATCCCTTCCGACTCTACAATCCTATGATTCGAATCTGTGCTCTAGATTAGATCTGTGCTCTAACACTACTCCTACTGCAAAGTGGCTACATCCCAACAAGGCAATCTAAAAGCAACATTTCATACATTCTTATTTTGGCCATTTTTTTGTTATCTGTCAAAACTTAGTTTACGGCCAATTTAAAAAATGTTATTTTACTAGCAGATACGACCTGATTCTATGCAACTCACTTGTTCTCGACTTGTAAAGCAGCTGCGATGATACTTGCGATGCCTCCCAAAAGGCCAGGTAAGCCATGCAGGTTATGGACTCCACAGGTGTCTTGAATCTTCAGCTTCGAGGCAAAGAAAGGCTGTAAGGGAACAAAAAGGTTATTTCCAAGTCACTGTAAAACAGGGTATCTAGAAAGGACATAAAGGTTGTTCTTCCTCATTTTCACAGGTTGTCTTACATGATCGAAGAGCAAATTTGCACAACATAAAATGACACCACTGTATCCTGCAATATAATCTACATTTTGGAAAGGTCTCCCTTGGGAGGTTGTGGACTCTCCTTCCTTGGAGGTTTTTAAGCAGGGGTTGGATGGCCATCTGTCATGGATGCTTTTGCTGAGATTCCTGCATTTCAGGGGGTCAGACTAGATGACTCTGGAGGGCTGCATGAAGACAAACAGGAACAAGAACCAGCAATTTCTGACTTCTGGGTTGGTTTTTTTTTTTTTTTTGAAAGGGTTGGGGTAGGATAAAAAGATTGGACTCATTATATGGTATTTCAGTTATATATGGTTTTGACAAATGGACACGGACATTGTGACAATGGAAAATGTTAAAAAAAGGAAAAATTAGCCAAAGTTTTTGAGGCCGGAAGGAGGGAAGGGGGGGGGAATTGGTTGAGGAACTAGGAAAGTGCAGAAGTACAATGAAGCTGAGGTAGAAAAGAAAATGTTAGTAATTAATTGCGGAATATAAATATTTTTAAAGTGTTAAGGAGGAAAGAAATGTGGTTTAAATTAGATTTGGAAGATGAGAGGAAAACTGGGAATTATGTGTTACTTTGAAGTCAACGGGGGGGGGGGGACCCGGGGAAGTCAGTTTAAAAGATGAATTTGTTGGGTGTATGAATACCTGGCCCAGGAAAGGGGCTGGCCTTGAGCAATGATTTTAGTTTAATATGAGGTTAAATGTGGAATGATTTGGTGTGCTCCTGTGAGAGGGGGGTTTGGATATTTTGCTCCCCTCGGTGGGAGAGGGGGGGAGTATGAAAAGTTTAACCATGTAATGATTTGTGCTTTTAACTGGAAAATCTTATAAATTTTTAATAAAAAAATAGATGACTCTTGAGGTCCCTTCCCATTCTGTGATTTATTAATCATCTCAAAAATATTTCCCTAGATGGGATACAACACAGTAACATCTTTGGACAACTGAATAATACTACTACTACTACTACTACTACTAATAATAATAATAATAATAGTATTTATTATTTGTACCCCGCCCATCTGGCTGGATTTCCCCAGCCACTCTGGCCGGCTTCCAACAAAAATCAGATACAAAAATATCACACATTAAAAACTTCCCTGAAAAGGGCTGCCTTCAGGTTTTTTCTGAATGTCAGGTAGTTGTTTATCTCCTTGACCTGTGATGGGAGGGCGTTCCACAGGGTGGGCGCCACTACCGCGAAGGCCCTCTGCCTGGTTCCCTGTAGCTTTGCTTCTCGCAATGAGGGAACCACCAGAAGGCCCTCGGCGCTGGATCTCAGTGTCCGGGCTGAATGATGGGGGTGGAGACGCTCCTTCAGGTATACAGGACCGAGGCCGTTTAGGGCTTTAAAGGTCAGCACCAACACTGTTGTATGTTTGCAACAAGGCAAATTCCCAGTATGACCTGAGGAACTTTTTTCTTTCCCGCTCCAAATGTGGAAATCAGTCTGACAAAAACTGTCTCCAGCCACTCAGAAGAGTGTGGGAGAGCTCAAATTGTGTAGGGGCACCAGAGGCAGGAATTCCCATTGCCGCCAGGTGCTAAATGGCGTGAAGCTCAGGAGAGAAGCCGGCCTGCTCGAGGGCAATGGAATGGGACATTCACTCAACAGCAACCATAATCTTTAATTGTGGCAGGCCCTGATGTACCAAAGGAAATTTATCTAGATACCAGAATAAGTCAGAATTATATTGAAATTTTCCATTACTCCCTTTGATTGGCTTCGAAAACACACTCAGAAAAGAGCAGAATCCTGGCAACATGAGCCACGGCAATAACTGTTAAGTAAACTAACAAGCAGGGACGTGGCTGGTGCTGTGGGTTAAACCACAGAGCCTAGGGCTTGCTGATCAGAAGGTCGGCGGTTCTAATCCCTGCGACGGGGCGAGCTCCCGTTGCTCGGTCCCAGCTCCTGCCCACCTAGCAGTTCGAAAGCACATCAAAGTGCAAGTAGATAAATAGGTACCACTCCAGCAGGAAGGTAAACGGCATTTCCGTGCGCTGCTCTGGTTCACCAGAAGCGGCTTAGTCATGCTGGCCGAAAGCTGTACGCCGTCTCCCTCGGGCAGTAACGCGAGATGAGCGCCGCAACCCCTGAGTCGGACATGACTAGACCTAATGGTCAGGGGTCCCTTTACCTTTTTTAAACTAACAAGCACAGCTTGGATTTTGGCCTACTCAGTGCGGTGTGCAAATTCTCTTATCAAAGGTAGGACAAATCTGAAAAGAACGAAGTAGCACTCACCGTCAAGTATTTGAATCCAACAACTGAGATGAATCCAGCTGCGCTGCCAATTAACATGGCACCGAAAGGTAAGATGTTCAGGTCAGCACAGGAACCCACAGCAACTCCTCCTGCCAAGGTAGCATTTTGAATGTGCACCTGTGTGGGGCACAACATATTGATGCGTTATATTACGCCTGTAAAACCAAGAGACTGTTTGCCTTTCCTGTAATTGACTAGTACTGCAAGATAGTTGCAAAGGAGTTTGCAAATATGGCATTCGAAACGCAGTTGCAGAAATAATTGAGGTAAAGCTGGACTTGGCATCCTCACGTGACCAGGGGCAATTTCACTTAAGCATGCAGGGGCCCAAAATGCAACCTTCGCGTAAGTGGGAAGTCACCTGTAATGCAGAAATTAGATGTGACCAGCAGGCCAACCAGAATTTCATTTAGGCTGTAAGTAGTTCACAGAGTTATCCTCTTTCCCTCACTAGGCCCACAATTGGTCTTTTCACTGTAGCTGGTATCTTACAACTAGAGGTGGAGGAGAAATTAAATCGAGTTTGCATTTAAAGGTGAACCTTCCTAATTCACACTTTGTAAAAAAAAAAAAAAAAGTGACTAGAAACAGTCATCCTTCGGAAAGTTTGCACTTCTCTGAATTTTAAACTGCAGTTCTATATTCAAGTGATGTGTACAGAAATACACAAAAATATGCATACAAATGAATACATTAGTGAAAATGGAATAGGAAATGCATCACATTAGAGGAAATTGCTTTGCAAAATGAGTAATAAGACAAAATTGCAAACAACTGTGATGGATATGCATCGTGTTCAAGACAAAGCTTACCATGTCAAGTTTGCCTCTGCTTTCCACCAGGATGGAGGTGGCAAATGCTGTGAGTGTGCCAGCTGCCAAAGCAAAGTATGTGTTGATGATCGCTCTTTGCTGGGCATCTCCTGTTGCTGCAATTGCTGAGTTAAAACTGGGCCAAAACAGCCAGAGGAAAAGGGTACCTATATAAATAATGTTTTTTAAAAAAAACAAAAACAAAAAAAATGCAGAATGTCATTACTTAACCTCCTCTGGTCTTCTTTGAAGGACTTTGGAAGCTGGTCAGACCATTCCCAGGTAGCTCCCTGTATTCTCAACTCTGACGACTCCCAAAGGTCCCAGGGAGAGATCTTCCCCATCCTCTGCGGCCTGATCCTCTTAACCAGTGATTCTGGGAATGGAAGCTTCCTATACTTTTCCTCTCTCCAATTATCATACACTTAGTCCAATGTGACCACCTGAATTATCACTGCACTGGTACACCAATACTGGTGTTCCATCATGCCTGGCAAATTGTGTCAGCGCAAAACGTAGGACTTCATCCAGAACACTTAGTGGCTTAGTACAGCTGTATACCTTAGAAACATGCCACACGTCCACATCACTTGGAGAAGTGAGACAACTGTTTCTATCAATCCATAAACTGGAATTAAATGTGCCTAACGTATGTGGCATTAGGCCCTCATGGTTCTCTCATACAGACCCAATTACCTGAGTCTCCTGGCATAACTGGTTCAGAACCTTTGACCATGCAGTAATGATACTGTAAATCACTTTTGCAAAGAGCTTTTGTTGGCCACCCTCATGGTATGATATACTTCTTCTCCACAGTATCATGAATATTGACTCATAATAGAAATAAGCCTCCTACTCACCAATCATAGCAAACATGTCGGAGTGGTAAACAGAACCTTCATTTTTATGTCCATTTTTCAGAGCAGGGCGATATATGACTCGAGACACTGCCAGTCCAAAATAGGCTCCAAAAGCATGAATAGTCATGGATGCACCAGTATCAGTGGCCTGAGAAATAGCATAATTAGTTGCAACAATTGTTAAGCCTAACCATGTAGTATGCTGAACTGCTGTCTTAAAGCCAAGCAACAACTGCTATCATAAGAGGGTGAAAACTTCAGATGACTATGACTGTGAATACGTGGGAGTCTTCCAAACGAATCCTTTTAATTTCAAGTTTCTGGTGCCAGTGCATAAGTATGGAGTATGCAAGGCTCCCTCCCTCCCTCCCTCCTTGTCCGTAGACAATGTCTGGTGGCTACATAGGCAAGGAGGGTTGAGTTGGGGAGGTTGGTTGGCTTGTTGAGGTGCATACTCCTCTCTCCTAAAGCTGGAGGAGAAACAGCTGTTAGGTTTACAGTGGACGCCCGGGTTGTGAACACGATCCGTGCGGGAGGCGCGTTTGCAACCCACAGTGTCCGTAACCTGCACACATGTGCTGCTTCTGCACATGCGTGAAGGGCGATTTAGTGCTTCTGCGCATGCACGAGCTCTGAAACCCGGAAGTAACCCATTCCGGTACTTCCAGGTTTGGCGCATTCATATCCCGCAGTGAACACAACCTGCAGCGAGTGCAACCCGAGGTATGACTGTATTATTACTACTACTACTATATCAGACTTCTGAAGTTAGAAACTGATGGGCAGATAGAGATGGGTGAGAAAAAATGCACCATTTTCTTTCTAAGGAGGAAGTGTGTTTTGCCAGTCCCGGCAAGCTAGGTCAACATTGGCACATGCAAGGTGCAGGGCTGTGCTTTTGCCTGCATGGTGTGATTTCAGCCATGTGAAAGTGGACAGGATCAAAATGTAAAAGTGAGCGCGGCAAGAATGTCAGTTCTCAGGACTGCCTTCCAGAGGGGTTTTCCATGCAACACTATTTCAAATCATTTTTAACATTCATTATTCATTATATTCTCTCTCTCTCTCTCTCTCTCTCTCTCTCTCGGACAGATTGCGGGGGATCTTTTGGCATGGCAGCATCAATGCAAGGTTCCTGAAGGAGCAATCATTAAATTAAAAAATCCTTCCAGTAGCACCTTGTTGTTGTTGTTGTTCAGTCGTTCAGTCGTGTCCGACTCTTCGTGACCCCATGGACCAGAGCACGCCAGGCACGCCTATCCTTCACTGCCTCTCGCAGTTTGGCCAAACTCATGTTAGTAGCTTCGAGAACACTGTCCAACCATCTCATCGTCTGTCATCCCCTTCTCCTTGTGCCCTCCATCTCTCCCAACATCAGGATCTTTTACAGGTAGTCATGAGGTGGCCAAAGTATTGGAGCCTCAGCTTCAGGATTTGTACTTCCAGTGAGCACTCAGGGCTGATTTCTTTAAGGATGGATAGGTTTGATCTTCTTGCAGTCCATGGGACTCTCAAGAGTCTCCTCCAGCACCATAATTCAAAAGCATCAATTCTTCGGCGATCAGCCTTCTTTATGGTCCAGCTCTCACTTCCATACATTACTACTGGGAAAACCATAGCTTTAACTATACGTACCTTTGTCGGCAAGGTGATGTCTCTGCTTTTTAAGATGCTGTCTAGGTTTGTCATTGCTTTTCTCCCAAGAAGCAGGCGTGTACACACGAAAGCTCATACCAAGAACAAACTTGGTTGGTCTCTAAGGTGCTACTGGAAGGATTTTTTAATTTAATTTAATTTAATTTAATTTTTTTATTTTGTTTTGACTATGGCAGAGCAACACGTCTACCTACCTGTAACTTGATCATTAAATGACAGTCAAATTCAGGGGCAGCTGATGTGTTGGGGTGGAGCTGCCTTCCTGACCCTGGAGTCACCCCACCCCACTAGACACTACTGCACGAATTAAGCTTCAACGCATTTGAAAGAGAGAACAATTGTAAGCACAAAGCCTTGAGGCACATCAAACTAAACAGAGATGAGATATGTTTCCACTATAAACTATGGGCACAATATACGTGAACAACTTTTCTCGCTTCATATACGTCGCAGAAAATTCCTACCCCCAGTACTGACACGACGAGGTGTTCGTTGCAGGCAAAGATGGTGATTTCAAAAATGGCCATGATCAGCATCTGGATTGGACTTGTTCTCCCCAGGACGGCTCCAAAGGAAATCAGGACAGTTGCTGTGCTGAAGTCTGCATTGATCATGCTTTCAATTTGAAGGGAATGTGAAGAATAAAAACAAAGTCATAGATGTATGAGGGTTCAGAGACCAGGATGAAGTGGCATGATGATGCTATCCCTATGCCTAAGCAGGTGTGGCTTTGAAAGCTGTCTGGGGATTGTATGGAATCATAGAATCATAGAGTTGGAAGAGACCACAAGGGCCATCCAGTCCAACCCCCTGCCAAGCAGGAAACACCATCAAAGCATTCCTGACAGGTGTTCGATCCTGAAGATGTTCGACAGTGGAATTTGCTGCCAAGGAGTGTGGTGGAGTCTCCTTCTTTGGAGATCTTTAAGCGGAGGCTTGACAGCCATCTGTCAGGAAGGCTTTGATGGTGTTTCCTGCTTGGCAGGGGGTTGGACTGGATGGCTCTTGTGGTCTCTTCCAACTCTAGGATTCTATGATTCTACCAGTTACACCCTTCATGGTTTTTTAAACGTGCACTTAAGTTTAAGGCCATTTTTAGTTTGAAGAACAAGCAGTCGTGGTCCTCCAGTGCAGTATGTACTCCCAGTCTGCATCAGGAGCAGATTCCAGAGCAGGGCCCAACAGCTCCTAGTGCTTCAAAACTAAAAACTAAAAATGGCCTCCAGGTAAACTCTAAAACAATAACAATACTAGGAACAATATACGGTGTCAACATCCTGAGGGCCAACCCAGATGTTAAAATTAACACGTAAGACTGCCCCCACTCAGTGTTTCTTGTCCATCTTTTTCTTCTTCATAAAATATCAAGATCAGACATCATTGTTAGGGCATCTCATTGCACTTGCACCTCACAATGTTGGCTGCTAATGGCAGGGAGAACCATTGTTCCTCCTATTCTGTGTAACAAGGAGAGGAGAGGGAGAAAAGACAAGGGTCAGTGTATTCCTTAGAATGTCTAGTTTGGACCCAAACCATTTGAAGGAATAAATGTAATTAATTTTTTTTTAAATAGCCTGATGTTTATTGAATTGATCCTTGAACTGGGACTCCGAGGCCTTACCCAGACAACCCTACAAAAATGCACTTTAACCTCACATTTCCCCTTTGGTTCAATCCTCTTACAAATTCCTTTCTGGGACCATGGCAGGAAAAAGACCAGGAGAATGCCTGGCTGAGTTTGTCTTCTGTTTCCTTTCTCTCCGGTAAAATGTGGAGAGCGGAAATGCATCCAGCTTTTTACATTCACGGGGAATGCACATCACAACATTGCAGCAGGAAAGTGCAGGAAACGGTGCGCGCATGAGAGATGAGGTTGTACCACTTGCCAGTAGCAATGCCACAGGCAGACCTGTCTCTAATAGGTGCCTATGACATTCATTTCATAGCAGTGGAGCTGCTGGTGGCAAGTTGTATTTCGTTAACGACAACCCTCTGCATTTTGACACTGGGAAAATGCGCTGAGCAAAGATGCAAATAACTCATTTGCAAGAGCACCACCTTGAGGGAAGATGCAGCAGCTGACTATGAGCTGTGTAGTTTTGCACGAAAATTGCAATCACCTGGAGAGGCTCTATGAATTGAGTTAAAATACCGGTATATGCTCCAAGTGAAACTCATTTTAACTGTACTTGCTTCATCTTACACTTTCATATAAGAAGTCTTATTTATTTCCTTCATGACTTTTACAGTATATGTGAAAACGCTATTGGGAGGGTGGTTGTGATTAATAATAATAATAATAATAATAATAATAATAATAATATCTGGCTGTGTTTCTCCAGCCACCATGGGGAAATGATAGTAACTAAGCAGTTCTATTGAAATCAATTTTTGCTTGATGTTATTTCTGCATAAAATTCAGTTCTAGTACCAGATGGGTGAAGGTGGCTTTGGAAGTCCCATCAAAACTTCAAAAGAAGTTTTAGAAGACATCCGAAGGCAGCCTTGTTTAGGGAAGCTTTTAATGTTTGACGGACTATTTTATTTTAATATTTTGTTGGAAGCCGTCCAGAGTGGCTGGGGAAACCCAGCCAGATGGGCGGGGTATATATAATAAATTATTATTATTATTATTATTATTATTATTATTATTATTATTATTATTATTATTAGACTGCATAGCTCAGAATCACTTCACAGAAGTGTTGTGCTGACACGTCTCCTCATTTTCAGAGGGCCATGAAACTGGGCAGAGGAGTTTTTCAGCCACTTCCCAAGAGCCTTCTGTCGGGGAGGGCCATTGATAGGAAATGATCCCAAGAGTCTTGTGGTGCCTTAAAGCCTAACAAATGGATTTCCAACACAAAGTTCATTCATGCAGAACCCTCTTCATCATAAACTGGTATTTGTATTTTGGCACCTTTATTTATTTATTTATTTAGGGTATTGCTGTACAGTGGTACCTCGCAAGACGAAATTAATTCGTTCCGCAAGACTTTTCGTCTTGCGGAAATTTCGTCTTGCGAGGCACCGTTTCCCATAGGAACGCATTAAAATTTAATTAATGCGTTCCTATGGGAAAAAAATCAGAGAGCGCCGGTCGGAAGGGGCGCCGGCCGGCACCGGAGCCGCGCGGCGCCGCATTTTAAGGCTGCAGCGAGCGAACTGTTCACCCGCTGCAGCTTTAAAATGCGCCGTAGCTAAAAAGGCTTACCTTTTGGCTCCGGTGGGGGGGGGGTTTCCGAGTCGCGTCCGCCATTTTGGATCGACTCAGACATGCGCAGTCGATCCAAAATGGCGGACGCGACGCGGAAAACACCCCCCCACCGGAGCCAAAAGGTAAGCCGCGCCCCTCCCGACCGGCACGCCGCCGCGTTTTAAGGCTCCGGCGAGCGCTGCAGCTTTAAAACGCGGCGTCGCGCCGCAGCTAAAAAGGCTTACCTTTTGGCTCCGGTGGTGGGGGGGTGTTTTCTGCATCGCGCCCGCCATTTTGGATCGACTCATACATGCGCAGTCGATCCAAAATGGCGGGCGCGACACGGAAAACACCCCACCACCACCGGAGCCAAAAGGTAAGCCTTTTTAGCTGCGGCGCGACACCGCGTTTTAAAGCTGCAGCGCTCGCTGGAGCCTTAAAACGCGGCGCCGTGCCGGTCGGGAGGGCTTACCTTTTGGCTCCGGTGTGTGTGGGGGTGTTTTCCGCGTCGCGCCCGCCATTTTGGATCGACTGCGCATGTCTGAGTCGATCCAAAATGGCGGGCGCGACGCGGAAAACACCCCCCCACACACACCGGAGCCAAAAGGTAAGCCTTTTTAGCTATGGCGCGATGCCGCGTTTTAAAGCTGCAGCGCTCGCTGCAGCCTTAAAACGCGGCTCCGGCGGCTCACAGTGGTACCTCGCCAGACGAATTCGTCTTGCGAAAAACAGCCATAGACGAATTCGTCTCGCGAGTCAACTAAAAACTCGCAAAACCCTTTCGTTTTGCGAGTTTTTCGTTGTGCGAGGCATTCGTCTTGCGGGGTACCACTGTACTGCCTTTGATAATGCAGATACAGTAAGTGGAATTTATTAAAAAGGAAAAAAAACCCTACAAAACAGCAAAGACAACAGCAAGGCAAGAAAATTAGTTAAAATACCAGAATGACCTATACAATATCAGAGGGATATTTTTTTTTTAAAAAAAAAAAGGAGAATGGGAGAATGTTTTTGTTTTGCTTCATGCCCAAAAGATAAGAGTAAGCAGCAACGGGGGGGGGGGCTAACCTGTAAAGGCCTTCTCCTTTCCCCCTGCATGCCTTGCCTCTGATGGGACAGGGACAGGGTTCTGCAGCAGAACTTAATGTTTGGGCAAGTTGATGTGGGAGACAGCATTGGTTTAAGCATGGACACCTGATCGGCAGTGCTGTCAAGTATCCCGTTTCCCCTGGGATTCTCCCTTATTTCAAGCAGTTTCCCGCTCTTCTCCCTTATTTTTTATTTCCCTTAAATTTCCTGTTTTTAATGGAAGCAGCTCCTCCCCTGCTGGCCAGGGACTGGGTGGGAAGACCTCGCCTACTTGGAGAGAAAAGCCCTCAAAGCAAGTGGGAAAGGCCCTCAAAGCAAGTGGGAGCCGTTTCCCGTGCTTACAGGGGGGTGTATTCCTCCCCCTGCATCAGCCCCTATCCGCTGCCGCCGAGCCCCTCAGCCGGCCAATAGGGTTAGCTGGCAGGCGGAGCCTGGCTGCCTTTGAGCAGCTGCTGCTTCCTGTCCTGTTTTGATGGGATCAGACAAGAAGACGATGGGGCTCCATTGCGCGGAGCACATGGCTGCCCTCCTCTTTGCTGGCTGCCCTCCTCTTTGCTCTGCTCCGAGCCCGCTTGGAGTTTACATTGCTGCTCCACCCACTTTTGCTTCTGGCTCCGCCCACCACTGACATGTGACTGTCCCCAGGATAGGTGAGACTGCTGATCCCTTATTTTCAAATCCGAAACTTGACAGCTATGCTTCAGTTTTCGAGTTTGCAAAAGCTCACAGCACAATCCTATTTTCAGCCTTTAAGGAGCCACATGACTCTTTTATGAATTCCTGTGGACTTTCCAGTGACAGCGGTGTCTCTTAAGCAGGGGCGTAGCAAGGTAAATTGGTACCCGGGGGCAAAAAAAAATTGTCACCCCCCCCCCAAGCATGGGAAGGTCAGGTGGTACCCGGTGCGGAAAATTTCTTGTCAACCCCCCCATTGATTCCCCCCACCGCCGCAAAAATGGTTTTACGTTATTTCATATTTTCTTACAAAGGAATAATAACAAGTAATAATAATAATAAACTTTTATTTATATCCTGCCCTCCCCGGCAGAAGTCGGGCTCAGGGTGGCTAACATCAGATACATAACATTGGTAAAAAAATCAAACAATAATTAAATTACCTCCTAAAAACATCTCAAAATCAAATTAAAGTCTAATTAGATGGCTTTCCACAGGGTTAGGGTTGGAAACAGTAAGTGTTCTCTGAACTGAAATTTCAGCCTTCATGACATAGGAAAACAGCCAAGTGAACAGCTATTTTGGTGGAGGAGGGTCAAGATATTAACCGATATGCATGAAATTTCATATATAGCTATATAATCCCTAGTATAGTAAGATAAGACCTTCGGAGCAGGCATTTAAAAAATAAAAAATAATAATAATAAAAAATTCAAAAAAAAATTCAATTTTTTTTTTTTGAATTTTCCCCCCAAAATAATTGTTCCTTGGTAATTTGTCACCCCCTCCATTATGGAACCCGGGGCGGCCCGCCCCCCCTTGCTACGCCCCTGCTGTTAAGTGACAGCCTCCTTACCTATTAATGTTGATGCGGATTTCATTTGAGTGCATATGCCAGAATCCTTGCAGCAGGATGCCCCACTGGAGACCCAAGGCTGCGACGAGGAAGTTGATGCCAACACTGCTGAAGCCATATTTCTTCAGGAAAGTCATCAGGAAACCAAACCCAACAAATATCATCACGTGAACATCCTGAAAGTCTGGAAGGAAAGGGAAGACAATGTGTTGGGCCTACGATGGATTGCATAAATTGAAAGCTAATACTGGCCACTTATTCCCAGTTACCTACCATGAAAAACCCTCTCTTTTCCCACAGAGCATATTTTTAAAACAAGTGCAGTCAATCATTTCTGAGAACAGGTACATGGGTAGACTGTTCTCAAATATGGAAGATAAACCCCCCAACAGGATTGCATAAAGATGCATATTTCTGGGAATATATCACAATATATTTTATAAAAAGAATTAACAGATATATATTAAAAAACAACAGTTGCATCAATATGTTTAAAATTCCAACTATTTGCTTTTTGAGGGTGGGAGTGGGGGACCTGATCCTTCCACGGCTGTTTGTGGCCTTACGTAAGGGTATGTGGTCTCCAAAACTTTCCAAACAGAGCCGAGGAATTGATTGGTTGTAATTAATTAATTAAACAAGTCTACATATTATAACTTGTGAAATGGCTGAGCGCTACATGAGTACTTGGTACCTTTGTAATAACACTCATTTTACGCCACCTTAAATAAACAGACACTTTAGCAAATTAATCCTGGCTTAATTGTTTATGGGACAGACAACTCATAAAATTAACTGAATTGAATGCATATCTACTGAATCCTATTTAAAGGCTTCTGCGGAATGGCTGATGAACTGCAGTAACATGGCAAAAGCTATGCCTGGCTAAAGGACAGTAAGTTTCTTTCAGCATCGATTAAAGCGCCCAAACCCAGTGACTTTGTAGTTTCAGGAGGGAAAGTGCTAAAGCCAAAGGGTTAGAAGATAGTCATTCCTATATATTGTCTCTTGGCTGTTTTCATCTAGCATTCGGCCCTTGGGGTGTGAGAGCAGGCAGGAAAACAAGAGAAGGAGTTCAAAATGGTAAATGAGAAACCCTCTGTGTTGTCTCTGAAGCCAGAAGATTTCAGACGCACAAGGCCTAAGACACTTTGAATCCCCAAATTCTGGCAAAGCGGTTAGATGGAGTGAGACCTCAACAGAAACAAAACTTTAAAGGACAGCAGGAACAGAAGTCTCACATTTCCACCACAAAAGCCTGCTTTCTAGAAGCAATGTGCGGCAGAGGTGAGATGGAGCCTTCAGCACCTTTACGGCCGTTTGATATGCTACTAGCGTACAACATGCTCACCAGGAGACAAACCAAGAAGCTCTCCAAAGTTAGCAGATGAGTCTGTAGTTTGTGCACCGTGATGCAGCAATGCACACAGCACCTCGCTGTGCCGGAAAGCAAGTTTATGAAGCGACAAAGCAGGCTTGTTCAAGAACTTGATGAGATGGGCAGTATACAAAGGTAGCAAATAGGAAACACTCACGTGGGTATACTTGTCTCCTGTCCACTGTGCCATATTTTACAAATACCCCAAATAAAATTATAATGACCACCTCCAAGAAAATGGCAAGTATGGGGAACTTGATCCTCATGGTTGTGAAGGGAGATGGATCTGTGCTGGCCAGCCTTGCAGCAGTCTGCAGACGAGTGATAATGAGAGAGAGAAGCTCAATGTTTATATCCCTTTGGGTTACAACAGAATGACATGGCAAAAACTCACCCTTCCCCATGTCAAGCTCACTGAAAGGAGGGCTTTACAAAAGTCTCCTGTCTCAGACTTTACAATTACTGTATTGTTATTTTATGTGCCGCTCTTTAAAACCAAAAAAAACAGGGAGGAAATATTCTGTGGGATATATAGGCTTGTAACCGAAGTAGCACTAAGTCACAACAAGGATGGAAATGTCATGAAATTATGACTCACGTTTACATGGCTTCAGAACGCTTTTTATTATTATTTCTAACTGCTTCCCCCCCGCAACTGAGACTATTTTCTGTCGGAAATGATTTGTAGTACAAAGTTCAAATAGACTCTGCATGCTATTTCCCAATTTGGTTGCCAAAATTGTTTCTGGGTCCAACTCAAGGTGGTTTAAAGTCTCAGATGGCTTAGGCCCCAAATATCTACAAGACTCCATCTATCCCTAGTGGCCTTCTCAGGTATTAAGGTAACCACCCTTGTGGCACTCCAGGAGAGGGCCTGCTCTGTGGCAGCCCCTAAATTGTGGAACTGTGATGGTTTTGTAGATGAGATAGATACAGATATATAGATATAGATAACTGTATACAGTAAGCCCACAACTTGCTTGCATTTAACTTGTGCACACTCAGCTTTACACACGTGGCAAAACATTTATTAAAAATAAAAAAGTGGGCAGAAAGGGGAAGGGGTTCCAGGAAAAATGACTTTGGCAACCCCACCAGCCGTTGCATCCAATGTGTTTTGAGTATACAGTGGACGCTCGAGTTGTGAACGCGATCCGTGTGGGAGGCGCGTTCGCAACCTGCGCTGCTGTGTATGCGAACGCACGTGACGCAATTCGGCGCTTCTGCACATGCGCGAGTGCCGAAACCCGGAAGTAACCCATTCCGGTACTTCCGGGTTCGGCTCGTTCGTATCCTGAAAACACGCAACCTGCAGCCAGCTCAACCCGAGGTATGACTGTACGTGATTTTGGCTTTAGGTGCCCAGAACCAGTGCTTTTTTTCAGACAGTACTCAATGGTAAACCCCAGCAGTATAAAGGTGGGTAAACAATTACCGTATCTTTTTATAGGGATTAAAGTTAATCATTCTGTGGTATGTGTCTACTGCAAATAATGTTTTATAGAATATAGTCAAAAGAATAAAGCTGTGCAAACAATCCCCTTTTTATAAGGACGGAAGTTCATCATTCTGTGGTATGTGTCTACTGCAAATAATGTTTTATATTAAGTGAAACAATTTTGTTATTATATGGATGCTTATTTTACATTTCATTATTTACAATAACATTTTTATTCCTTCAAAAATGAAGCAGGTTTTAAAGTTACTAATGGCTGAACTTTTTTTTGTTTATTAAGTTGTTCAGTTAAATTCATACTGCCCAAGGTTCAGACCAGAGATTCACCAGATCAGGACTAACTCAATATCATCGGTACCCAAGTGGCCCTAACAAAATCCAGTAAAATACAAGTTTTAAGAGTTAAAATAAATTAACCCCCCCTTTTCTCCTTTGACCTCCTCCATATTACTGACAATCAGAGGTGTGTTGTTCTTACTGAAAGAACAGAATTGTCTCGGCAGGTACCATTTAGTACCATTTCCTGTTTTTTTTTTTAAGAGGGACAGGTTGATGATCTCACCCAGGGGGGCCCGCACCTTGTCTGGACACACTCTAATCAGCCAAGATGGGTCAAGGGGGCAAGTGGGGGGCCTTCCAGCTCGGAGGAATCTGTCTACATCGGCAGGGAGTATCCGATCAAAGTGGTCCAATACTGGACCCAAAGATGGTCGAGGGACCCCCAGTTCTGTTATTGTATCCAAATTGGCAGGGAGGTCACAGCGGAGCAGCAAGACTTTCTCCGCAAAAAAGCTCGCAAATGCCTCACAGCTATGAGTAAAATTCGTATTTAAATTTGGCTGTTCCTCTAGGGTTGTTATTCTAAAAAGTTCTAAAAAGTTGTGCCTGGCGAGAGCTAGCGGATGCAATGGAAGCTGAGAAGTAAAACTTCTTTGCAGCTTTCACTGCCATCTCTTAGGCTTTCATAAGCACCCTACAAGATGTTCTTGAGGCTCCGTCGCGAGCACGCTGCCATACTCGCTCTAACCGTCTGAGGTCCCGCTTCATTTTCCGGAGCTCCTCGGTAAACCAGGGCCCCCAGTTTCGGCAAGGTCACAGTGGGTGCTTAGGTGCGATCTCATCGATGGCTGCCAAGAACCAGTTATTCCAGTTCTCGACAAGCTCATCTAGTGAGCCGCCAGGGGGAGCAGGATCCTGCAAGCCCTAACAAAATCCAACAGGATCCATCAGCCTTTGTGGGTGAGCCCAAATAGGCTCGCCACCCAAGCAGGGTCAGGGCAGGAAGTCAATCCTGGCTTTCAGAGCATAGTAATCAGACCATGGCACTTCCACAAGTGAGGACATGATCACATCTATACCCGCACCAAAGATCAAATCCATCATCCATCAACCTTTTATTGGCATCAAACAAACAAACATACATACAAAACAAAAGCGGATTAATACTTTCACAGTGGCACAGACTATGTTAGAAGAGAAAAAAGACAAGACTCCGCTATCCACGATCACATCTCTGGGACTCCTGATAACTCAGACGACTGCAGAATATTACGACGAGAAAAGAGCAAATGCAGGTATTGAGCTACCAATTTGGTAAGCTCCTGGTCAGTCCCCGTTAGTAGGAAACGTAAGACTTCCCGCTCTGGTCTCCTTCTAGGGATACAGAGCTGGTCCAGGAATTGCTGGTGGACATCGTCGTAAAGTTTGCAGTGAAAAACCATATGAACAAGGCTTTCCACCTGGTGGTCATCGCATGGACAAATCCTCTCACCCTCCACCCCTGCCTGAGAACCTTCCCCATAGGAGGTTCGATGGATTTGCATTGAACCTGGCCAACGAAAAAGCCCTTCTTTCTGGGGGGGGGGGGGTTTCAGTAGAAAATCAAGATAATTACAAATCCATCATGTGGACTGCTTGGTATGTGGGACCCAAAACAAACTGGGAGAGCCCTAATGTCGCCATGGAAGACACTAGGTCCTGAGCCCGTGAGGAGGGGGTGGCATCAGCATGGACATTGAAGTTCCCCAAAACCAGTAGGTTAAAGAACTCCGAGGCCCAGCATGCCAGCACCTCCAGCAGGCCTGACAGGGTGGCTGCTGGTGCACTAGGTGGTCGGTACACCAGCCAGACAGCCAAGCTCTCCTTGGTGCCCCACACTAGGCCAACGCATTCGGTGCCGGAGATTGATGGTGATGGCAGAGCCCTGAAAGAGCAATCCTCCCGGATTAACAATGCTACCCCTCCCCCCCCGACCCACAGTCCGCGACTGGTGGAGGACAGAGAAACCCGAGGGTGTTATCTCATGCAGGGCGACTACTTCGCTTTCACGCACCCAGGTCTCCGTCACACAAGCCAGGTCAAGATAAAAAAAAAGTCTCGCATGGTGGCGGTTTTATTGCCTATAGACCTGGCATTGCACAACACCAGTGACGGAGGTGGGTAATCCCTGCTCACCCTACCCTCGTCCATCAGGATGGGGCGTAGATTGGAAGGGGTTCGAGCATCACCACATCTCAAAACCCTTCGCCTGTAGTTTCTACCCCCACCACCATACCTCCCTCGCCCTTCAACGGTGGTGATCCCAAACCCCGTGGTGGCCTCCTCTATAAATGAATGGTATCCCCTCACTAACAAGTCGTCTCTGGACCAGGTCTCCTGAGTCGGAAGGGTATAATGTTGAGATACGAAATCAGCCGGACAAACATCCCCAGTAGGTGTAGCCCATCCTGCCGCACCCCAGTCAAGGAGGGCGGCCCCACAGTTGCCCGCTAGCTGTCAATCCCTCCCTCCCTCATAGGATGGCCAAGGGGCTATTAACTTTTTCTGAGCCTTTGGGCGTATTAAAGAGGCATATGCTGTAAAATGGGGATCACTAGCCAGCAAAGAGCCAGCTTCATGCTCAGGAACTCCACCTGTCCTATCTTGCCAGGGATGCAATAGGGAAAAACGGTCATCCTTGTAGATTTTGGGAGTGTTAAGCAAAGGTCCAGATATAGCCTCAAGAGTCTATCAGCGACCTGAGGTTCTTTGGGAGTTGTTAACATGGGGATGTCATGGTCGCCAGGCTCCTCCTCTTCATTTCTATCGCTTAGGAAGAGATCAGAGAGTTGCACCGATGTCCTTCTTTGGGATGGAGAGCTGTTGGGCATATTTAAATATTGTGTTCCAGGCTCTAGTGTCCTTATATTTTGAACTGAAAAATCTCAGACATTATACTCAATAATCTCCTCTTCAGTTCTTCTATTTCTGAACTCACCGATTTCTCTTCCTCTTTCGTACTCGTAATGTTTCTATTGTTTAATTTAGTTTCCCTTATCGGCATTTGCTTTGATTCTCTGCCAGGGACCAACTGTCTCACTGTTTCATCTTTGAAAACCTTTACCGGGTGAAGAAAGTGAGACCGCCATAGGATGTTTTTCATCTCCATAAGTCGAGACGGGAAGGCCGGTTTACTAACGGTCATAAGTAAACGTGTGGTATTTCTTGTGTTGGGCAGGAAATGGAAATTTTCCAGATCTACTTTTTTATAATGGCAGTTCAAAAGCTTGGATAAGGATGTTGTAATTAACCTGCAACTCGCCCACCTATACACATTGCGGTGAATCTCAAGCATTATCTGGTTCTTTTGAAGAACTTGGCAAGACCTTATTTCGTCCTGACTTGTACAGTGGAACCCCGGGTTACGCACACCCCGGGTTGCGGACGTTTGAGTTAAGAATGGCCGCAACCCGGAAGCATTTCCGGAGCACGCGCAACCCCTGGATGTACAGAACGCTTCTGCGCACTTCACACATGCGCAGAAGCACTTAAATCATGCTACTTCCAGTTTTTCAGGGTTTTTCCGTGCGTTCGGGATACGCACGCCCGCGTTACGCACGGCGACCCGGAACGGATCACGTGCGTAACCAGGGGTTCCACTGTATTGGCAAATCACTAACATAGCTATGCCTGGAATTTGTAGAGGGAGGGCAGATATCCAAGTTTTCCTCTATGTTAACTATTTTCGTGAGAATTTCATTCAGTCTTTGGAGAACTAAGACCATAATTTCTGCAGACATCATGCAAATTTCTTGGTAAGGGTGCATGTCTCGAATCTGCTGACAATAAGCTCTTTTACTGTCTTGTTCCGAAGACATGAGTGGGTCAGAGTTTGGAATAGGGGGAACCCCTCCTGCTCCTGTCCTCTGGGTTGGATCATCTCCTTCCCTCCTTGAAATGAGAGGAGTCAGGTCATCTTCCTTTTGTGAAAAGTGGGGGGTGGGTTTTCTCCTGACATCATTACTCAAAATTTGCTCTCTTTCTGAGCTAGGAGTGATGGTATTAGCTTTCCACTGTTTCTCTGCTTTAGAGGGTTTATGAGTCCCACTTATGCTGTTTTGGCTCTTCTTACCTCCTTTTTTTTTTTCTTCTGACAGGCATTTCGATAAGTTAGCAGAGTTGTATCAAGCCAAAGAGCCAGGTCTTTTTAGCCAGTAGACGAAACAGTGGACAAAACTGCAAGTTAGTCACCAGGGGCTACAATCAATCTTCACTGGGCCTTCATTGTTACACTAAGTCGAGTTGAGCCATAAAACAATAAAACAGAACGAATAAAACTAAAAACAGAGGAAGACAAAATTATGAGGCAACTATAAAGCAGCTAATAAAACAAATGTGAAGTTAGGATCAAAAGGTGACTAAAAACTACTTAAAAGCTTGATTGAAATCGGGAGGCTCTGACTTATCTATTGCAAATAGGACTTTTTCAACACTTTCTGAGGTAATTTTTTATTTGATTAGCATGTGTTGGTTGGTTCTTCTGCTGTACTTCACCAAAATGTATGTATGCAAGAGAAAAAAGTAAAGTTCCCTTTTACGGTTAACCAGACAGCCCACAGCAAGCTGTTAAATAGAGATAAAAGCTCTTTTGCATATCACTGTGGAAAAGAACCGGAGTTCCCTTAGCTCTCGATCCTTAAAGGGTGGCAAGCCGTTTCGTTTTATGACCCCTCCCAGTCAATCAAAAGGTTGCATCTGGACCTGAGAATGAACTGCATGTGTCGCCGTGGTTAGCGTCCTTACCATAGTTAATTCTGGTTCTGAAAGGAAAAAATAAAATCCCTGCTAAGTCTAGGAACAATTAATGTGCAAAGTAGTGGACACATTGGTGGGGAGGAGAGAATTTTTAGTCAGGGGGACCTGGGGCTTTAGGGGGGCCTAGGCTGCAAGCCTGTTACCACAATGAAAAATGGAAGCAAAAGTCTAGATCAAACTTGAGGAGATTTTTTTTTTAATGCAAACTCCCCCCTGCCCCCATTTCTTTGTTTCTGCTTTAGCACTCCAAACCATGTAAAATTTTGCAGAAATAGTGCTGGCAGGACACCAACACTGCATTGTTCCCTTGGGACATTCACGTGGAGGGAAAAGAGAGCTGGCTCGCACAAGAGGCCAAACCCTACGCCAAAGGATAAATGGACATAAATCTGATATCAGGAATCACAAGACAGAGAAACCAGTAGGAGAACACTTCAATCTCCCAGGACATTCTATAAAAGATCTCAAAGTAGCTGTCTTAATACAAAGAAATTTCAGAAATAGACTGGAAAGAGAAGTGGCTGAATTGCAACTAATCGCCAAACTTAAAACCATGGAGAAACCTGGTCTGAACAAAGACATTGGATTCTTATCTCATTAGACATAACAAACCTATCTTTAGCCATCTCACCCCTTGCCTTTCCCTGCAAGACTAATTGCAGCCGTTAAGTCAACAGGTTTTCCACACCTATCAGCTGATCACCCATTCCCACCACCCTTCTGAGTAATACCCCTCCCCACTCCCTCACTATATTTAAGGATCTGGTGACTTCTGTTTCAGTGTATCTGAAGAAGTGTGCATGCACACAAAAGCTCATACCAAGAACAAACTCAGTTGGTCTCTAAGGTGCTACTGGAGAGATATTTGATTGACAAGTATAGGCTGTAGGGGGCCACGGCTCTGGAGGCCCCTCAATGGGATTTTGTTCTGTGTTTTTTTTAGGGTGGCACTGCCTTATTTTTGCAGCCGGATGCAGAGCGACATCAGGGCCTCATGCAACATTGTGCGCACGTCAGGACCCCTCAGTGCGCTTCAGAATGGTGCCTCTGTTGGCGAATGGAACTCTGTCCATGATGAGTATTGAAAGCATTTTTACTCCAGAAGGCAATCTAGAATTTATTATTGCTATTGGGGCGGGGAGGGGGAGCGGCACTGGTTTAGTGATGCTGCCTTTCCGTATTTTGCTGTTACAGTGGTACCTCGGGTTACAGACGCTTCAGGTTACAGACTCTGCTAACCCAGAAATAGTACCTCGGGTTAAGAACTTTACCTCAGGATGAGAACAGAAATCGCATGGCGGCAGCAGGAGGCCCCATTAGCTAAAGCGGTACCTCAGGTTAAGAACAGTTTCAGGTTAAGAACAGACCTCCAGAACGAATTAAGTTCTTAACCCGGGGTACCACTGTATTGATGTTGTGCCACTTGAAGCAACTAGATGCATAAAAAACTGACACCGTTTTGAATAAAACATTAACCAGGCCCATAAGTAGCGCTGTAGCCATATGGCGAGGTGAGTCCCAACTAGAGATGTGAAGGCCCGGGGAAAAACCAGAAAAATTCGGGAAAATTTTTTCACTCCCGTTTTTTTCCTGAAGCCGTTTTTGTTTTGTTCCCGAAAAATTGAAAAAATAAAAAATACATTATGGAATGTTTTGTTTTAACATGATGAATAAAATATTTTAAGATAAGGGGTTCAAATATTTTATAAATCATTTCTTTAAAATATGTATGGTATCAGATTATTCTAATTTCTGTGAGGACAAGCAAGTCCTAGGTTACAAACTGAACTCTCCAATGCAACAACAAGATACATTTCTTCCTTTAGGAGGTGCTGTTGTCACCAGAAAAGAAAAAGGTTTCAGTTTTGTTTTTGCATGTGTGTGGTATGCATTGGTTCTGTTCCTCTTCACTGGGCCTCAAAGCACTGGAAGAAAATATAGAGCAACAAAAAGGGCCTGAAAGTGTATACTTAATTACAGCTCAGAAAATGATTCTGATTAAATTTCATGCCCATTCATTGAAACTTAGTCCCACTTCCTTCTTCAGTTCTTTTTATGAGAATGTTTTTTTTAAATACTGTGGAGAGGAAATATGAATAATTGTTACTTCTGGATTTTTAAAAATTGTTTTGTGGAGTTTTTTTGTTCCACATAAACTAGTAAACAGTTCAGGAGATTGTTGCTCCATTTGTTACAAATACAAATAAATATTATTTTAAAAGTAAATTCTGTTTGTAATAATTGTTTGAATACACTATATTTTAATATGCTAGTTGTGATAATTTTATGCCCATTAAAATTGTCCATAGTTATATTTTATCTTTCTAAAGTAACAAAATGACTTTCAATCTGGAAAAGAAAAAAGAAGTGCTAATGTAGCATTTGTTTTCAATTTTTCCGAAAATTTCCGTTTTTTCTCGGGGGGGGGGGGACGGAAAAAATTTTCCGAGCATAAAAATTTCTGGAAATTTTACATCTCTAGTCCCAACAAGCGGCCAGGCGGACACAGAGCTGCAAGTACACTTTTGCATCAGTCAGCTTGTTCTTTCTTGTTTTGTCCCCTGCTATGTTAGTTCCAGAGGATCAAAAGATGTCAGTACTCCACTGTACAGCCAAGTGTCCCATTTTGGGGGACTCCCAGTGTCTACAGCCAGTGGCACTTTATCACCTGCCTAGGCAAAGTTGGGGATCCACCACTGGAGGCCACCCATCCACCCCACCTCCAACTGAGAAGAGTCAAGATTCAAAGCAGTTCCGGGTCCATCACTCATAGCTCAGTTTCTTAGCCGCTGAGCCACAGCAGCTCTTACATTTTAGTTTCCTGTGAGAAGCAGGATATAGACAATTTTAATTATTAAATAAATAAGAACCAATGCATGCTGCAGAGCAACATGGTCTCTGAAAGGACTGCATATGTCTTCTTTTTCTGCCAGGTACCTACCCCTTCGTGGATGTCGGCTTCCCAGCTTTGCCGACGGTCAGATTTGTTTGATTTCTGTGTATCTTTCCCATTTCTCAATGCATTTCTCCATCACTTTCTAAACCACAAAAATACAGGTTCTTTTTGAAATGGATCGTTGGTTGTGGTGGTGGTGGTGATTGTGATGTCAGTATTGTTGTTATTTGCTGGGGCGCTCATTTCTCTGTACATGTTGGCTGGGAGGTTGAGGCAAGCAGATCTGCACCACTTTTGTGCATTTTTCTCGGAGATGCTGGAAAAAACAACAACACACATTTCCCTTACCTGCCCTTTACTTCACCCTGGGATCATAGCTGTCAACCTTCCCTTTTTTTGCGGTGGGAAACGGCACTGGAATAAGGGAATTTCCCGCAAAAAAGGGAAAGTTGACAGCTATGCCTGGGATCATCTTCTGAAAGTCCAGATATGTGTGTAATAATAATAATAATAATAATAATAATAATAATAATAATAATACTGACAGCACCTTCTATTGCAGATAGGTAGCTTTTTGTATATTTTCCTCCAAATTACATCAAATTCCTTCCCCCTTTGTCCTTCCCTTTTTGCATGATCTTCAATCCTATGCATCTAATAAAAAAATTAGCATACTTTGCTACTCACCGTTCAGCCTCAGCAGCAGCAGATAATGTGGCAAGTTTAAATTTTATTTCTGTTTAGTGTTATTTACTTTAAATTGTACTATTTGCCTCTCCTATCCCTCATGTGCGCACCTGATCTGTGGCACATGCATGCAGCTCATATCTGTTTTCATTGCCTTTGATTGCCCTTCTGTAATTCTACCCGTTACGTAATTTGATATCATTAAGCAGTTAAAGTCATGTAGTCTGATGTTATGAAGTATAAAGTTAAATTGAATACGTTTGTGCTCCAAGTTTACAGTGAAGGAGCTTATTCCCAGTGAGGAAGCCCTAACCACACAAACAACATCAACCTCAAGAGCTGGACTTTGGACTTCGCCATCACCCCCAAGAGCTGGACTTCGGGAAATATTCCTGGTGCCAATAATGTAAACTTTTAACCAGTTTTTGACAGAAAAGGTCAAAGATTATTCACTTTTAATGCTGTAGTTCTGTCTTAAATTAAGAATAGTTATCTCAAGAACATTCTTACAATGTTATTTATGTTGCATGGGCGTACCCGGGGGGGGGGCAGGGGGCAGCTGCCACCCCTAGAAGCATAAATAAATAAAAAATTAAATGGTTATCGGCAGCCTAAAAGGAAAAAAAAGCTCTCCTAAAAACTACTGGTCTTTCTCCCCCTCCCAAAATCTCAATAACAATTGAGCTCTTGGCCGACACTCTGTGTGTGTGTGTGTGTGTGTGTGTGTGTGTGTGTGTGTGTGTGTTGCGCCGGCTGATCGTTGCAAGGGAGCTTTGGAAACTGAGTTCCCTTGCATGGTGAGTAGTTCCTTTGCAAGGGCTGAGGATCCTGGGAAACTGAGTTTTTCAGCCATTTGGGGCTTTCTGTTTGGGGGGTAAAGTTTTTCTGTTTTTTTTTTGAAGCTGTTTTTGTTTGCTGTTTACATAATTTGGCCAGTAATCTAAAAACGAACCGAACCCCTAAAAAACGGGGCATTCCTCATCCCCCAAAAAGGTCAACAACTTTGAGCTGAACCCAAAAAAACGGGGGTAGATCACTGCTGAAAGTAGATCACAGTCTCTTGGGAGTTGGCCACCCCTGGTATAAGACATGTAACTAGAATAAAAATTTAAAAAAATTCAAGCAAATAATTGTAATAACTACCGTAATAAAGCACTGCTATAATTATATATAATTTTCCTAAAATTTTGCCTGCTCCAAAGGTCTTATCTTACTATACTAGGGATTATATAGCTATATATGAAATTTCATGCATATCAGTTAATATCTTGACCCTCCTCCACCAAAATAGCTGTTCACTTGGCTGTTTTCCTATGTCATAAAGGCTGAAATTTCAGTTCAGAGAACACTTTACTGTTCCCAACCCTAACCCTGTGGAAAGCCATCTAATTAGACTTTAATTTGATTTTGAGATGTTTTTAAGAGGTAATATAATTATTGTTTGATTTTATACCAATATTATGTATCTGATGTTAGCCACCCCGAGCCCGACTTTGGCCGGGGAGGGTGGGATATAAATAAAAGTTTATTATTATAATTACTTGTTGTTATTCCTTTGCAAGAAAATATCAAATAATGTAAAACCATTTTTGCGGGGGGGGGATCAATGGGGGGGCTGACAATAAATTTTCCGCACCGGGTACCACCTGACCTTCCCATGCCTTGGCGGGGGGGTTGACAAAAAAATTTTTGCCCCCCGGGTACCAATTTACCTTGCTACGCCCCTGGGTGTCAATAAGGTTTTTCCCTACATTATGTATCACAGTTTTGTGAATTTTTGACTTTTTGGAAAGGCTGCACGAGTTACATCTAAAGTTAGGAGTTAGGAAGTATATATTTACCAAGGACATTTCCTGCTTTGTAAAGAAGCACTTTCACGACACGCACACACACACACACGTACGTTTTATTTTACCCTTCAAAAAACTCCCCAGTGTGGCTTACACAACATAATTAAAAACAATAAACGTAAAACTTTAGAGATAAAAAAAGAACTTGCAGCTTTAAAAAAGGTGTTTCAGGAAATATGCACCTGTAAAAAAAAAACCTGTTCAATTATAGGGAGACATTAAACACACACACACACAAACACACAAAATTGGCTATCATGAGCTATTTCAAAATATGCATTGTTTAACCCACAGAGGTAACAGAATTCTAAACATAATGTGCAAAGGTAGATTACTTGACATAAACATCCAGAACCGTGACAAAAATAGAGCTGTGCTGTGAATGTGATGAAGTTGGAGCTGGTTTGGGAGCTTGGCAGCGTTTTACAATTTAAAAGAAAAGGAGAAAGAAGAAGAAGAAGAAGAGTTTGGATATCCCGCTTTATCACTACCCGAAGGAGTCTCAAAGCGGCTAACATTCTCCTTTCCCTTCCTCCCCCACAACAAACACTCTGTGAGGTGAGTGGGGCTGAGAGACTTCAGAGAAGTGTGAATAGCCCAAGGTCACCCAGCAGATGCATGTGGAGGAGTGGAGACACGAACCCGGTTCCCCAGATTACAAGTCTACCACTCTTAACCACTACACCACACTGTAACCCTGCCTACGCAATAGCTCTTCAGGGGCCACAGAATGTTGAGGGCGCCAGTTGAACGAAGAGGGAGCTGGGAAATAGCCCAAATATTCAAAGTAGTACCAAATGGCTCTATTTTACTGCCCTGCTGGTTGGCACATGGGACCAGTAGGCCTAAGTTTGCTGTCTCAAGCATAGTGTCATGAGTTCTTCATATTCATGACTGAAGTCCTGTAACCGCATACTGCAAATATTCACTGGAACAAATGATGGTCCTTAGGCTCTTATCTTTCTGTCTGAAGTTTTGTGTTTACCAGAGTAATTCACTGTACCTTAGCATCATGTGCCCACTTTATAGTCTTCGTTCATCTCTGCGTAACAAATGTGGACATAGTAAATGGCCAAAAAAATAAACATGGAGCCATAAAAATAAAATGTTGTCAGGAAATGTTAGCCAGCAATGGAATAGTATTTGGTCAGGAAATGTTATTTATTTATTTATTTGTCCAGTGTTTTCAGCCCAAGTTTCCCCCAACCCTGGGAACTGAACATTCAACCTGGCACCCACCTGTTTTTATTTCACTTGGCCCAGAATTTGAAACACACACACACCCCTGGATGGTGCGAGTTTTTCCAACACACAATTTCTTCAATGTATGCCTGAACCATACTATATACCACATGTTTATTATAGCTTCAAAAATGCATTGGCATGGTGAAGAAATCCAACAAGTTCTTAGTCATGGATTACAGTGCTCTGAATAAACCCCATTACTGCTCAAGAAAGTTGTCTATCACTTGGCTGTTAACTAGGCTTGTAGCCATGGGTGAATAATCTTTCTCAAAAGCAATCATGAACCGAAGTTTGAAAATCTATGTATTTTGCACAATTACATTTACAATAAATAAAAAGCTCTTTGGTAAACAAGTGAAACTTAACGGGTGCCTAACAGTTTCTTGTGGCTACTTCCCAATATTTTAAAAAAGTATTTTTATTGAGTTTTATCCATACAACCCAAATAACAAAATACAATTTCAGGAGACAAACACATAAAAACAAAACCAAATGAAAACAAGGTTGGCATGGGATGTTACATTCACAAGAAGAAATGATAAAGCTGGTTATCTGGATATTTGAGATAAGATATAGAGAGGAGATTACTGACATATGACAACAAGCGTTGTGCTCGGAAACGTACTGGGAGCCAATGCAGATTTCTCAGGACCGGTGTTATATGGTCTTGGCGGCCACTCCCAGTCATCAGTCTAGCTGCCGCATTCTGCATTAATTGCAGTTTCTGAGTCACCTTCAAAGGTAGCCCCATGTAGAGCGCATTGCAGTAGTCCAAGCGGGAGATAACTGGAGCATGCACCACTCTGGCAAGATAGTCCGTGGGCAGGTAGGGTCTCAGCCTCATAGAAGAAAGAGTGAGCTGCCTATAAAATGTTTTCAGGTGTAGTAAACTGATCTTATCCTCCATGAGGAAATGGGAATTATTTCTCTGATTTGGTTTGCGTGAAGTGGCCCTAGCTTCTTTACAATTGCTGTTTGGCCATCAATGGAACAGCAACGCAGCTCCACTCCTGGCAGCCTGGACACCTCCTCAAATGCTCTGAACACAGTGTCAACCCAGGGCATTGTGTGACGGCTGCTAGGGAGTGGGAGCTGATTCTAAATAAACTACATTTAAAACCTCCACCATTCTAGTTGGTGAGTGATATTCAGTGTTGTGTGAGCAGAGCAGATTTGAGGAGGGGGAATAAGTGGACTACAGGACGAGCCAAGAACTGCTGGCAAATAGGCCCTGTTGGAATCACCTGGTCTTTTTGTGTGACAATGATTTGTTACACATTTTTTTATGTAAGCCTTCCTTCAATATCTCATGGGGTACCTGTGCTGAGATTTCAGTAAGTCACAAAGGTATTTCTGTTTAATTGCTGTTGTTGTTGTTCAGTCGTTCAGTCGTGTGCGACTCTTCATGACCCCATGGACCAGAGCACGCCAGGCACCCCTTATCCTCTAGTTTAATGGCTAGATTACTTCATTAATCCATGAAGCAACTAAACCATTCCTTGGCTGCCCCGTTGTTTTTAAGCAGAAGTCATGAAACAATTTCAAGAGTTCTGTTCCACAGTGCTCTAGGTTCAAGGTCAGATTGTGCTACCTTTCCATTCTCCTGGAAGTGACTTGGGCTAGTTTGCAGATATTTAACACCATGAAAAGATTTGCTGTCCGAACAATTCCCAGGAAATGGAAACACATGCACAGGTGCGCGCACACACACCCACACAACCCAAAGGCCGCTATGAAGTCAGTTTGACCTTCCACTTATGCACCTCTCTGTGGATCAATGGTACATGTCACCTTCGTAGAACTGGATTTTGGATGCTTGGTTACTGTAAGAAAGCATATTTAATTCTGCTTTGCCAGATGCTATATCGTTTGAATTTTCCCAGGTGTTCATGTCCAGCCTTGGAAGGTTTGGTAAAGGCCAAATTTGATAAGGAAAAGAAACATAGATGAAAGTTGGACATTCAGTTTTCCATGTTGGTAATTTATTGGACAAACTGGGTACATGAAGTAATACTTAGTGAGTAACACAACACTTGCTAACATTTCCTGACAACATTGTATGCCCTTTATGGTTCACGGTGCTCTTTTTGTCATTCAGGTTGTTCACATTTGTTACGCAGAAAGGAAAGAAGTTTATAAAGTGGGTACATAGGGAAAAAGCACTGTGTACCATGTTGGAAAGTGCATAACTTTTAGTAATTTTGTTCAATCAAAGCTCCATCGTTTGTTCCTGCTATAGTAGGTTATTAGAAATGCCATCTTAGACATTCATTACTAGAAATAAGTCGTGATCTTCAGTTCTTCCATAATAAAGCCTCATCCTGCTCATATACATCACCATTTAGATCCCTATCTTTCCCTCTGATTTAGTAGCCCTGTGCACAAACCCACAGAGCCATGAACCAAGACATGGTAGTTGTTTCCACCCCAGTAGTGAAGATGCTAATTTGCAAATTGAAAGAAAAAGAATCATTAGAATCTATCCGTACGGAATTTCTTTTTTTCTAGGGCCTTGAGTGACTTTGCTGCACAATCATGCAAATGTTTTAGTCTGTCCCAAGTTATCTAAATCTCCTTATATGTGGAGGCAGTGAGAGATTTTACTTTCTTGGGCTCCATGATTACTGCAGATGGTGACAGCAGTCACGAAATTAGAAGACGCCTGCTCCTTGGGAGAAAAGCAATGACAAACCTAGACAGCATCGTAAAAAGCAGAGACATCACCTTGCCAACAAAGGTCCGTATAGTTAAAGCTATGGTTTTCCCAGTAGTGATGTGTGGAAGTGAGAGCTGGACCATAAAGAAGACTGATCGCTGAAGAATTGATGCTTTTGAATTATGGTGCTGGAGGAGACTCTTGAGAGTCCCATGGACTGCAAGAAGATCAAACCTATCCATCCTTAAAGAAATCAGCCGTTAGTGAAGATCGAGAACGCATTTATTTTGCAGGATTACCATCATTGTTTACAGCCAATGAAAAACTATGAGAGAAGGAAACTATACTTAATAATGAATGTCTAATAGTTTATTTAAAAGTTTATTGCAGCCACTTTCTAATTTTAAACATAAAATAAATGGGAATGCTATAAGCTGAGTTCCACAACATACCACCTGATGATTACAATCACAATGTGAAGCAGTTATACAACGAATTTCTAGCTTACTGAACAATATTATAAACAGTGGTTTCTGTGACACTGAAATATAAAGCAACGTTAGAATGTGATGGGTAGGGAGTGAATATATTTGCAATTTGCAATATTTGCATTATTTAAACATTTGGCTTTGAAGTATTTGAAGCATCCTCTAAAACATAATAATAGTTTTTTTAAAAAAAATAAAAATAAATAAAAATAAACCCAAAGTGGACACAGAGGTTGACATATTTCTGTCACTCTTTTTGCAAACAATTCTTGCAAATGCTCTTTTTTAAAAAAATCAATAGCATGCAAATGCACCAGTTTTAGAGGGGAGAGTTTCTTTTTAATGCTGAGTTTCCATACTTTTCAGTGAAGAATGACCCTCTGAAAATTAACCTTGTGGTACTCATGCGTACATGTTAAATAATTTCTGTCGGGCAGTAACAACTAGCTTGGCAATATTCAGCCAGTCTTCCCGCACTACATTTGAAGTGTTTTAGTATTTCCTTACAGTGGTCATATAAATTGACATGCCTGCATGGATTGGCTGAAACAGATCAAACAGAAAGAAAAGTTAGATACAAAAGGAGAAAGAGAAAGCAAAACACACCTCCTTTATCTGCCGTTCATCTATCTCTTGACTCTGTGACTTCGGTCTTGCAACAGTCCAGGTGATTTATCCTTTTTTCATGCAAACTATTTTATGTCTAAACAAAATAGGAAATTCTTTCCAGTAGCACCTTAGAGACCAACTGAGTTTGTTCTTGGTATGAGCTTTCGTGTGCATGCACACTTCTTCAGATACGAAGAATCTGAAGAAGTGTATCTGAAGAAGTGTGCATGCACACGAAAGCTCATACCAAGAACAAACTCAGTTGGTCTCTAAGGTGCTACTGGAAAGAATTTTCCATTTTGTTTCGACTATGGCAGACCAACATGGCTACCCACCTGTAACTGGAACTATTTTATGTCTGTGTTAGCACTGGTGGTCACTAATTACCTAAAGAAGTCTTAACCTCCATCGTTCTGCCCGGACACTGAGGTCCAGCATCGAGGGTCTTCTGCTGGTTCCCTCACTGAGAGAAGCCAAGTTACAGGGAACCAGGCAGAGGGCCTTCTCGGTAGTGGCACCCACCCTGTGGAACACCCTCCCATCAGATGTCAAAGAAATAAACAATTATTGGACTTTAGAAGACATCTGAAGGCCCTGTTTAGGGAAACTTTTAATATTTGATGAATCATTGTATTTTAATATTCTGCATATTTAATAAGCTGCATATTTAATAAGCTGCCCAGAGTGGCTGGGGAAAACCAGCCAGATGGGCAGGGTATAAATTATTATTATTATTATTATTATTAAAAACAAAATAAAATAAAAAATTCCTTCCAGTAGCACCTTAGAGACCAACTAAGTTTGTTCTTGGTATGAGCTTTTGTGTGCATGCACACTTCTTCAAACTTAGTTGGTCTCTAAGGTGCTACTGGAAGGAATTTTTTATTTTATTTTGTTTTGACTATGGCAGACCAACACGGCTACCTACCTGTAACTATTATTATTATTATTATTATTATTATTATTATTATTATTATTATTAACTGGTCAAGAGGCCCAGTTTATTTTAGGAAATTTGGTCATTTGCAACGATCTCCCTAAGGGCCTTGCTTAGAGTTCTGCTCCTATGCAAAGTCCATTCTGAATAATGCCTTAATTGTGCCTATGAATAAATGCTGGGATTCACTCCCCAGGGCAGATGACACAGCTATGGATGCCTCTTGGAAAGACCACTAGCATTCCATTCACAAAAGTTTCTGGAGTGCTTAACTATATCTAACACAAATTTCAGAGTCCAGAGAAATTGCTTTATTCAGTGGTACCTCGGGTTAAGAACTTAATTCGTTCTGGAGGTCCGTTCTTAACCAGAAACTGTTCTTAACCTGAGGTACCACTTTAGCTCCTGCTGCCTCCACGCGATTTTTGTTCGCATCCTGAAGCAAAGTTCTTAACCCGAGGTACTATTTCTGGGTTAGCAGAGTCTGTAACCTGAAGCGGCTGTAACCTGAAGCATCTGTAACCTGATGTACCACTGTATAAGTAACTTACTGCACAGTTTCTCCTCACACTTGCCAGGGCACGCTTCGCATGATGGGCCTTTTTTGTAGGGTTCTGCTAGTTGGCCTTCTATGTTCCCGCTGAAATTACAGAGCCGTAGTCAGAGCATGAAATGTGAGCTCTCATGGAGGGAAAATTAAGAACACTGTATTCAAAACTCATAGTTACCCAGGGCAGAAACGGCACAGGTAGAAATAAGGGGAGGCACTCTCTGGGCAGTGAACAAGCGCACATCCAACTTCATGTGAATTGTACCAAATGAGCTATGGACATAAGAGGGGGGGAATACATAAAACCAGGAAACCACATAGAATTACATTGGAACACTGAGCACTTTAAGATCTGTAAAGATTAACTTTCAGCACTTAAAAGGAAAAGGGGGGAGAACCCATTTCCAATATGGGTTCCATACTCCCGGGTTTCCCCAGATGTTTACAAAGGGAGCCATTTTTTTCCTGCTCGGAGGCCATTTTCTAAGGTAAAATTCTGGCGAATTTGGCAGCCCTAGAAAATATGCATTTTTTCAGCTTTATTTGTGACGTACAGGCATATATTGTTTTTATCTTCTTTTTCATGTAAACTGCTTAGACATTTTTATTCTATCATCATAGCAGTCACAAACTAGCACTGTTGTTCATTCTCATGTTATTAAACAGAACACAGTCTAATTCTGATCCAGAAATTATGTATTTTATTTTATTTTATTTTTTATTAAAGATTTTATTGATTTACAAAAGTGTGTGCAATGTCTCTCTCATATTTTTTCCATGTAACATTTTTACAAACCAGTTTTGGTTGTTGAGACATTAGGGAGAGAAGGGGGAAAGAGGTGGGTGGGATTGGGGGGATGGGTAAGGTGGGGTGACGATGTTTCTATTTTACTTAATATATGTAGGGTTTGGTGTCAGCGTTGTTTGTGTAGGTTCTCTGTTGTTCGCTTGTGCTTCTTTGGCGGTGAGAAAATATGCATTTTCAGTCCTAAACATTTACACTGTTTCCATCTCTGCGTACATATAAAACTATCACACTTCTTTAGATACACAACAGAGCAACATATCTGATTCTCAATTGCCAAATCCATTCTGCAAAGAAGAAAATACCCTTGCCATTAAAGTTCTCGGATATATAGGGTTTAAAATATTAAGTAATGTTTCTTTGTTCAGACAAAAAGGAAGGAAGGAAGGAAGGAAGGAAGGAAGGAAGGAAGGAAGGAAAGGTGGTGAGTTGATGGGAGTTGGGTGTCATATGAAAATTTAGGGTGTCTCGTTTTATGGGATGAAATTTACTTTTTGCAAATTTCTTCAGTGAGGTTTTTGGGGTGTGAGGAATTCAAAGCTGCTATTATTTTTCTTATTGGACAACATTTAGCTTGTTAAGTCTACATTTGATGAAGAAGCAGGTAAATTGCTTTTGAAAAACCAAGAGATTTTAATTTTATGTTCTGAAAATGCTAAATAATAAAAATTATTGTGTGGGGGGGGGATATAGGAATAATAACTGCAACCAGGCAGTCTTTTTTTTTTAACAATTTCTATGCAATCTCACACACATTTTACTTCCCAATCAAAACTAAATTATCTTAATTTAACCCTAATATCCTCCCAAGTCACGTTACAACTTTTTAGCACACCTCATTTTTGGAATTTGAAAGATGAAAAATTCAACATGCCGTAATTGTGATATGTTGCAGTTTGAGAGAAAAGACCAAAGATTTGGGAAAATGAATAAATCATGACTAAAAAAAATAATCTTGCGTAAGCAGAGGTTGAATGGCCATCTGCCATGGATGCTATTGTTGAGATAGACTAGATGACCCTCAATGTCCCTTCCAACTCTACAATTCTGGGATTCTGTGAGAACACATAAAAGGGGAGGGAGAAGCATGCAGCGTGCTTAAGCAGTGGTGGTTGGGTGAATGTGGATGGGAAAACCACAATTGTCAGTAAGGGCAGAATACACCCTCAGCAGGAAGAGCAGAGCTGGAACAAGGTTGGAAGCGGCCCTCTCTGTATTAAACCAGTGCTGTCAAGTATCCCGTTTTCCCCGGGATTCTCCCTTATTTCAAGCAGTTTCCCGCTGCTCTCCCTTATTTTTTATTTCCCTTAAATTTCCCGTTTTTAATGGAAGCAGCTCCTCCCCTGCTGGCCAGGGACTGGGTGGGAAGACCTCGCCTACTTGGAGAGAAAAGCCTCAGCCCTCAAAGCAAGTGGGAGCCGTTTCCTGTGCTTACAGGGGGGTGTATTCCTCCCCCTGCATCAGCCCCTATCCGTTGCTGCCGAGCCCCTCAGCCGGCCAATAGGGTTAGCTGGTGGGCGGAGCCTGGCTGCCTTTGAGCAGCTGCTGCTTCCTGTCCTGTTTTGATGGGATCAGACAAGAAGACGATGGGGCTCCATCGTGCGGAGCACATGGCTGCCCTCCTCTTTGCTCCGCTCCGAGCCCGAGCCCGAGCCCGCTTGGAGTTTACATTGCTGCTCCGCCCACTTTTGCTTCTGGCTCCGCCCACCACTGACATGTGACTGCCCCCGGGATAGGTGAGACTGCTGATCCCTTATTTTCAAATCCGAAACTTGACAGCTATGATTAAACACAGAAGAGGGGGGAACGGAACACTGTCACCCAATCACTGATATGGGAGAGCGTGTAAAGCAAAACTAAAAATGTATTAGTCCCATGGGAGAAATATGTATTTCAGCTTAAACCAAATCAGAGAAATAATACCCATTTCCTCATGGAGGATAAGATCAGTTTACTACAGCTGAAAACATTTTATAGGCAGCTCACTCTTTCTTCCAGGAGGCTGAGACCCATGAGGAAGATTGTCTCGCCAGAGTGGTGCATGCTCTAGTTATCTCCCGCTTGGACTACTGCAATGCGCTCTACGTGGGGCTACCTTTGAAGGTGACTTGGAAACTGCAATTAATCCAGAATGCGGCAGCTAGACTGGTGACTGGGAGTGGCCACCAGGACCACATAACACCGGTCCTGAGAGATCTACATTGGCTCCCAGTACATTTCCGAGCACAATTCAGAGTGTTGGTGCTGGCCTTTAAAGCCCTAAACTGCCTAGGTCCTTTATACCTGAAGGAGCGTCTCCACCCCAATTGTTCAGCCTGGACACTGAGGTCCAGTGCCGAGGGCCTTCTGGTGGTTCCCTCACTACAAGAAGTGACAGGGAACCAGGCAGAGGGCCTTCTCGGTAGTGGCACCTGCCCTGTGGAGCACCCTCCCATCAGATGTCAAGGAAATAAGCAACTATCCTATTTTTAAAAGACATCTGAAGGCAGCCCTGTTTAGGGAAGTTTTTAATATTTAATGCTGTGTTGTTTTTTAACACTCAATTGGGAGCCGCCCAGAGTGGCTGGGGAAACTCAGCCAGATGGGCGGGGTATAAATAATAAATTATTGTTATTATTATTAGGAAGCAAAGTGTAGGAAACCAGCCTGCTGCTACTGCTGGTGGCCTGGCTCTCAGAGCCCTCCTGCCCCCCTGTGCCCCCCACAGTCATGGCCAAATGGCCAAATGCAAATTACCAAAGCTTCACACAGGTAGAATCACAGAATCAGTACTCACACAGCATCTAAAGAACAAATATTCTTTACATTATTTTTATTCCCAAAAGACCATCTTTCATCCCAGATTCATTGGGTGCTTCTGTTTGTACCTGGGTATAGCTATGAACGCTTTGCTCCCCATCAGTTGGGAAACTGCCGAACTTGAAGTACTGCTGTGCGCTGGCCCAGGCTTCAATGATGTCTCTCCAGGGCATGGCGGTCGCTGTTTGCGACAGAGTCTCACTGCAGGTCACATCTGCAAGAAGAAGGAATGTCGTTGCAAACTCTGGGCTCATCCACACTTGCCCATGCACCCCCCACCCCCTACCCCTCACCTGATCTTTACCGCTGAATCGGAGCAAATGTCAATCGGGTTTTCTCTGATTTATTGCTAAAGTGTGGGTTTTCCTGGAGCAATGGCACAACTGTTTGAGCCCATGCTTGGAAAGGACAAGCAGGAAAAGGCTTGGATCCAGCTTTCTAAGCACAAGATAAGCCCAAGTCTGGGTGAGCCTTCTGTTTTGCTTGGTGCAGATTTGTTAAGATTAGCCACAAAACTGACCCTAGAATTTGGACATGTACAGACATTTTTGGTTGTGCGCGCGCACACACACCGTTTACTCTGATTCCAGTGCATTTGCATCTCTGGTTTGGGAAGCGGTGTACACATGTCTGCAATCCATATTTATCCTGCTGTGTTTATGAAATACCAAGGAAAAAAGTATAAAATACTCAGCCGTGACAATCCCTGAAACGAGATGGAGATGTAGTAAAGATATAAACCAAACTTAACTCAACTCAACTACAAAAAATTGGGGTGAGGGCCCCTAAACAACTAAGTGGAATTAGACAAGAATATATACAACTCAAATGAAAACCCTCATAACAAAAACCCTAACGAGATGCCGGCTCTTTCTCGTTTCACTGGATGGAGTCTGTTTCCTCAGAGGGAAATTAATTATAGAAACTACAGAAAGCTACGAAAGTCAAACCAAAGGCATAAAGAGCAGTAGGGGGTGAATCCTCCCAAACTATTTCATGTTAGTTGAACTCAGGTTAGCTAACCTAAACAATTTTGATAACAAAACTCATTACTTTGAAAAAACGAAGCCGCACAGGCTCCTGTGACAAGATGCTACAAAAACATGATTAAGACTGCTCAGTTTGGTTTATATCTTTACTACATCTCCATCTCGTTTCAGGGATTGTCACGGCTGAGTATTTTATACTTTTTTTCCTTGGTTATTATATCCCGTGACTGTCTTTCTGTTTTTTCCGTGTTTATGAAATACTGCAACTGACTTCAATCTGAACTGAAAGAATGAGCTAGATGCTTTTCAATGCAGCCATAGACCATTGCCAAAAGTTACATATATTGTGGAGATATGCATCCAAATTGCAGCCACCTGCTTTGGTGGTATTTGAACCTCTCCTCCCCCCACCCCAAAATGGTGCAGGTGCTCCCCAAAATGATCCGAAATGGAGCTGGCTGGACCCGCAGCTTGAGAGTGCTTCAGAGATTCATGGGGACATTTGTCAAAAGCCAAGGTTGCACCATCAGGAGGAGAGTGCCAAGTAAACTTGGAGTCTCTCTAGCTATTTAATGGGATATCATGTTGTCTTGATTGTTTCCCGGCCACTTGATAGCTGCCCCAAAATTTCACCAAAGCAAGCCTTTGACTCAGATCCCAAATTGTTCCCTGAATCCATCTAAGGGGAATTTGAATCCTTTCTAAAGTACTTTCTAAATCCTTTCTAAAGTACTGAGACTGGAACCAAACTGATCCCCCCCCCTCTGTGTACACACCTAATAAATAGTAACCTAATGTATTTAAGTGGGACGCAGGGGGTACTGTGGTCTAAACCACAGAGCCTAGGGCAGTGGTGGCGAACCTTTTAGAGACCGAGTGCCCAAACTGTAAACCAAAACCCACTTATTTATCACAAAGTGCCCAAACTTGTTGAGCTTTTTTGGGGGAGCTGCCAACCAAAGTTTTGGAGCTTTTTGCTTTTTTGGGGGGCGCCCCAAAGCTGCTGAGCTTTTGGGGGGGGGGAGAGAACAGAAATAAATGACAAATAATACCTTCGCTGGAATTAACATGCAGCGCCGACATCATCGTCTGCCAAAGCGCCAAAAACACACACACACAGAGCACAATAAGGGTTAAAAAAACGAACGCTGTTATGCCCAATCAGAAACAACTACTGATGCAGCAAACTGAAAAACAGATCAATCTCCAGCGACTAGCAAAAAAAAAAAAAAAAAAAGTTCAAGGTTTCAACAGCAGACGCAAGCCTGGGGGAAAAACAACAACAGCATGGATGGGCCGATGGTGCGCGTGCCAGCAGTGAGGGCTCTGCGTGCCAAATCTGGCACACGTGCCATAGGTTCGCCACCACTGGCCTAGGGCTTGCCAATCAGAAGGTCAGCGGTTCAAATCCCCGCAACGGGGTGAGCTCCCATTGCTCGGTCCTAGCTCCTGCCAACCTAGCAGTTCAAAAGCATGTCAAAGTGCAAGTAGATAAATAGGTACCACTCTGGTGGGAAGGTAAACGTTCCCGTGCGCTGTTCTGGTTCGCCAGAAGCGACTTAGTCATGCTGGCCACATGACCCAGAAGCCGTACGCCGGCTCCCACGGCCAGTAAAGCGAGATGAGCGCCGCAACCCCAGAGTCATCCACAACTGGACCTAACGGTCAGGGACCCTTTACCTTTTTAATGTATTTAAACTGCTGCCACATGTTTGATTAAATGCCATTAAAAATACAATTGTCTGTGGGAGGGGATGCCCATTACCCAAGTTATTCTCAATCATTCCAATGTCTCGGCATTCGTTGATCAGAACACCAGAAGCTAGAAGCTCATTTCTTTGTTACTGAGGGCCAAACTAGAAGTCCAAATGCCTCATTAGCAAACATGCCTATGTTTGGATCCAGATTTCTGGAACGTCTGGGGGGCAGGGAGTAGTCCTTGGAATTGAGGAGATCAAACACTGGGATTTATTTTAGAGGCATGACACTGAAAATGCTCGTGTGTGTAGGGAGGTGCACAAAATCGTGCAAAAGCCAGATCTGCCCTCCTGCCCAGTATGCATTCATTGTCTGCCTCCTGAACATAGGATGAAACTCTATGTGACTTGTGAGGAGATATGTAACTGTCCACCATTGAGGAGCCACTGTGAGTGGGTTTCCCCTTGGTGACTGACACACTTTTTATTTGTTGTTTAGTCGTTTAGTCATGTCCAACTCTTCATGACCCTATGGACCAGAGCACTCCTTCATGGGTCACTCACTGCCTTGTTGTGCTGAAGAGGCTTGAATAACTCAGAGAAGCTGTGAGCTATGCTGTGCAGGGCCACCCAAGGCGGACATGTCAGTATTGGAAATGGAATCAGAAGATATATAGGCTACAGTAATCAGAAGTTAAGTTAAGAGAGGATATTAGAAGTTGGAGTTGTCTAATGTTTATTTTATTAAGAATAAGATTTTAGGTATATGATGATTATGATTGGTAAGAATAAGATTAGTTGTGAGAAGGAAGATTTTATAATGTCACAAAGTTACTAAAGAAGAGTAGAAATAAACGCAGAAGAGAGGACGTGAGGAAGTCCCAAAATAATGTTTTGAAAGAGGATAAGGTTAGCTAAATAAGTGTGTGTAAGTTTTCTCTTTTTTTGTATTGTTTTGTAGTTTTGTTTTTGTAGTGTGTGTTGTATTTTATGTGTTTTTATTGCTAAAATCCAATAAAATTTTATGGGGGGAAAAAGACGGACAGGTCAGAGTGGAGAGTTTTGACTAAACGTGATCCACCTGGAGCAGGAACCGGCAAGCCACTCCAGTATCCCTGCCAAGAAAACTCCATGGACTTTTTATTTAGAAAGTGTAAGAGAGATGTCTAGTTGACTTACCACCCAATTTTCGGTCCTCTTTGGGACTGTTTCTAAATTGACATTTGGAAGCATACTTTTTAGCGCTAGCAGCTGCCTCCTCACTCCACGTCTTTTCAAAGTAAACAAGAGAGAAAATAAGTTAACTACTACCACTACTATTTATAAGATTTATTACCCACCCTTAGCTGTAAGGTCCCAGGGCAGGTTACAATCGTGTAAAAAACACAGTACGTACTAAAATAGGTTTAAACAATTTACAATCGGAAGAATAGTGTGGGTCCTAAAATATATATTATCTGAGGTGTCTCTTGCAGATGAAAGCTATACAGTAGAGCCTCTACTTATGACTGCCTCTACTTGGGCCCGATCCAAGTTGCGACCATGGCAAACCTGGAAGTAAATACCAGGTTTGCCGCGATTCGCGCACGTGCAGAAGTGGCTTCTGCCATTTATGCATGCGGGACCGGTGCTACGGTTTCTTGCGCCCTAGGCTAGACCACCTTCTGGCGCCCCCCACCGCCCACCCCTGCCAAAGCCTGCTTTAGTGGGAGGTGGGGGTGGTGGAGAGGCAAGCAGCAGTTTCTCCACTGTAGCGGAGAAGCTGCTGCTCGCCCGTCCCGCCCCCCACCCCCCGCCAAAGCCTGCTTTAGCGGGAGCCGGGGGGTGGTGTAGGGGGCAAGAAGCACCTCTCCGCTACAGCGGAGAAGCTGCTGCTAGCCCATCCCGCCCCTCCCTCCCAAGCCTGGCCAGCGCCCCCTCCATTTTGGTGCCCTAGGCAATTGCCTAGTTCGCCTTAATGGACGCGCCGGCCCTGTATGTGCAGAAGTGCGCTGCTGCCAAATGCGCCTGCGCACAACAGAGCTTCTACCAGCGACCCGGATCGACTTATGGACAGACCTCCAGAACTGATTACATCCGTAAGTAGAGGTTCCACTGTGCAGTGACGGTGCCAGCTCAACTCTGTAGGCAAGGAATAGCACAGCTTAGCGGCCACAAAAAGAATGCCCCTCAAACTGGCAGGCTGCAGAGAAAGCCTGGACACATGCGCACACACGAAAATTCTACCAGTCAGGTAACTGGTGGGGAATAGGGATTGGATCTGTACTCCCAGCTCTCTTTCAAAAGCAGGAGATTAGCTTTCTTTCTTTTTTTTTAAATGTGGTGTTGCACAGATCTGGCTGCGGAATTGGAGAAGGGAACCCCACTTGTACCCAACGGTACCTGTGGGGGTCCCTATTCAGCTAGGGGTGCATACATGGATCCGCCTGCCCCCTTGCTGGACTGGAATCAAAGCATGAAACACCAAATACTGAATGAAGATAGTAGGCAGGTCCTTTCCCTTAAACCGCTTAAATCCCAATCATTTTATAATTTCGCTGAGCGCGATACAGCCGAGGCTTTGAAGTCACACTCATTTTAGTGGAAGAGAATTAAGCCCCTGAAATATACTCGGAGTCAAGTGTGGATTTCATGCTCTTTATTCAGCTCATAGTAGCAAGGGATGAAAGTTCCCCCAAAACGTCTGCTTTATATACACTATTTACACAATGGGCCCCACGTGATTGGCTAATTCTGGAATACTCCTGTGGGCCAATCAGGTTGTGGATTCACTTCCACCTGGAGCTGGATTGGGGCAGACTGCTGCATTCTGAATCCTATTGTTCTAGGACCAACCAGACTGCTGCGTTTTGGATCCTATTCAACTCAGTACATAACAGCACCCTAAATGCAGGTTCATTGCCCCACACAGCAGAGTAGGGGGCCGTATCGACCTGCACACTCGGCTTTACAGCTTCCACCTGGCTCACACATGTCTGCAATAAAAAGCTGCATCAAGGGGACAGAAGCAGAAATTGGAACCTCAAAGGCTGTTTTGGAATTAAAAGTTTCATAAAACAGCGAACCGCCGTCCCAGCACACTGGTGAATCTGCTTTCAAGATTGTTAAGGCTGGTAGTGTGGGGCAGGGGCAGGCAGAGTAAGCTTTAGAACTGGAGGGGAGCAGTTTTGGATGCAGAGCAAGCTCAGATCTGCTGTGCTACACACATACCACTTCACATGCTGCTAACCCTAACCCTGCATTGTTCCTTGTGTAACTTGCAGCATGTGCCCAAGGTGTCTGGGCTGTGTTCCCACTCACTTTGTAGAAAAAGGAGAAGGACGCTTGCTGGGCTACAAGTGGCATGCATGACTTTGCCCCATGCATTCATTCCGGCTAGTGTGTTAAATATATTTTAATTATAAATAAATTATAAATAAATATTGCTGCGTGTTTACAGAAAGCACTTTGCGTTTTGACTTGATCAACAGAAGAAAAGAGTTTGGATTTGATATCCCTCATTATCACTACCCGAAGGAGTCTCAAAGCGGCTCACATTCTCCTTTCCCTTCCTCCCCCACAACAAACACTCTGTGAGGTGAGTGGGGCTGAGAGACTTCAAAGAAGTGTGACTAGCCCAAGGTCACCCAGCAGCTGCATGTGGAAGAGCGGAGACGCGAACCCGGTTCCCCAGATTACGAGTCCACCGCTCTTAACCACTACACCACACTGGCTCTCTTCTAGTATGTTCTCTTGAGTTCTCATGTGGTTGGTCAACTTTGGTCACATGAGATATATGACATCACAGACTCTCATCACAGTGAGCTCACTCACACAAAATAGAGTCTGTGATGTCATATATCTCATGTGACCAAAGTTGACCAACAGTGCAGGAAGATGTCTGTGTTAGGAAGCTGCTATGAACACTGCTGTGAAAGAAGGGTTTGGAATTTTCTCTGAATGTTGCCAGGAGGACAGTGTTAATGTTCCTTCTCTGAATGAAGAAGACAGAGAGGTCTCTCTGAATGGAGCAGAGAGAAAGACTGAAACAGATGCTGGATTTCTTCATTTACCTGTAACTACGTGGCCTATATTGCCAAGTGCAGGCTGAGCACAAAGCTGAAAGTGGAAGCTGTGCTTGGATAAGCATATGTTTTGCATAGTCTACTGTACTTTTATCATCTGTTCTGCAAGGAAAGCTTTTGAATATTCAATGAGTGTCTGATGATGCTTTAATTCCTAACCGTGCCCCTTATGGGATAAGCACGTCATCCTGAGATCAATCCATGCCTAGCTGACAGGGCCTCCGGATTTGAGAACATGTCACATGCTCAGTGCCCCTTCCCTCCCGTTTCCAAACTTAAGGAGGAAAGAAGGTTCGCATGCAACGCCACAGTGAGGACTTACCATTTTCAGCATGTTGCTGGCAGAGGGTTTCACCTCCCTCCGAAGATTATTGATTTGTTCAATAATTTCCATCTGCAGTTTTTCATTGATCTCAGCCACTGGGGGTTGCTGGCATTAAAAGGGGGGGGGAGTGTGTCAGAGATTTCTTAAGATTCGAAAAATTACACTTCCATTTGTCATGAGCCTAAAATACAGCAACACAGTTGATGTATCATTAGAACACAACAGAATGCTTAAATCCTCATCTTTGATATTGTCTGTATCAGGAGTCAGCAAACTTTTTTTGGAGGGGGCCGGTTCACCGTCCCCCAGACCTTGTGGCGGGCTAGACTGTGTGTGTGTGTGCACGCGTGCGTGCGTGCGTGCATGCAAACGGACGCTCGTGCATGTGCACCCGACGGAGGGGGCTTCTCTTTCTCCCCCTCTCTCCCCCAGACCCTCCCCTCCCCCTGCCTACCTAGGGTGCTGCCGGCGCAAGGGCTGGCTGACTCCGGAGAGTCGCTGCGCTCTCCCTTCCACAGCTCCTGTGCCTGCCCTTGTGAGCGGCAGAGGCTGGTGGCGGAAGTCACCAGACCCTTAAATATAGTGAGTGACTTCCGTTTCAGTGTATCTGAAGAAGTGTGCATGCACACGAAAGCTCATACCAAGAACAAACTTAGTTGGTCTCTATGGTGCTACTGGAAGGAATTTTTTATTTTATTTTGTTTTGACTATGGCAGACCAACACGGCTACCTACCTGTAACATGCACAATTTGTTTGGGCAAAACTCAACAACCTAGCCAGTGCTCTGTGTATGGCCTAAGATCCTTTGTGATGTCCTGAGTTTCTGCGGCAGAGGATGACCAAGGACTCAGACAAGTGGATGTGGGAACAATTCCCCAGAGGCAGAAAGTTAGAAAACTACTGTTCAGGGGCAAACGAAGGCATCGTGACACCCGGGGCGGGGTGTCGCTACGTACGACACATGCGGCGTACGTAGCGATGCTGCACATGCGCTGTACATTGCGGTTTACTGGCGGCGGCGCTCCAGTGCCGTGCGGACGGTGCCAGGATCCTCTGCTCGTGGCTGCAGCTGTGAACAGAGGGTCCTCTACAAGCAGCTGTAGCGGTGACGGAGGGATCCCACCACCTTCTGCATGGCGCTCGAGCGGCGCCGGTGGCAAACCGCTATGTACAGTGCATGTGCGCCGTTGTTATGTACAGCACATGCATGCAACGCCGCACATGCACTGTACATAGCGGTTTGCCGCCGGCACTGGAATCCTCTGCCCGTGGCTGGAATCCTCCACATGCGGCTGTGGCGGCACGATGGTTGCTCGTGCCGCTGCCGCGGGGTGAGCTCCCACATGGTGCCTTCTTGTCACACACACACACACACCGGACATGGCACCTGGGGCTCACCGCCCCTGCACCCCGCACCCCCGTTGCGACGCCACTGCTACTGCTTCAGAGTAAATGATGTCCTCATAGCTATGCCACTGCAAAAGCTTGCAAGAATCGCTTGTGTATCTTTCGTCTTAGTTTCATGCCTTCTACCACCTCTCTTACAAAGTCTTAAATCTTAGAAAATTGCAAAGAAATAGTGTTAAGATCAGTAAGAAACACAGAAGTGTAGACTGGAACTCGAAGTAACTGCAGATCCCTGGCCAAGCAATGCCTGGCAGATGTAGTCTAAGATTTATAATCATAAAGACACTTGCCTCTCCTAGGGACTGCTGCAGCATGGCAGCCAATGGCAGGAGTACAGCTGGAAGAAGCATTTCTGAGGAAGAAGAAGAAGAGTTTGGATTTGATATCCCACTTTATCACTACCCAAAGGAGCCTCAAAGCGGCTAACAATCTCCTTTCCCTTCCTCCCCCACAACAAACACTCTGCGAGGTGAGTGGGGCTGAGAGACTTCAGAGAAGTGTGACTAGCCCAAGGTCACCCAGCAGCTGCATGTGGAGGAGAGGAGATGCGAACCCGGTTCACCAGATTACGTTCCACTGCTCTTAACCACTACACCACACTGGCAAAAACAATCAGCAAATGTGATTAGAACCTTTTGTTTTTGGACATCTAATGCAAGTCTGTATTTAGAAGCAAATCCCACTGAATTCAATAGGACCAGCTTCATTGTAAGTATGCTTAGAAGTGAATCCTTGAGGTGGATTCATACAAAATTTTGTCAAGCTATGAGGGCACACCCACCATAGCTCGAATCCCCACGACGGGGTGAGCTCCCGTTGCTCGGTCCCTGCTCCTGCCTACCTCGCAGTTCGAAAACACGTGAAGTGCAAGTAGATAAATAGGTACCACTCTGGTGGGAAGGTAAACAGCGTTTCCGTGTGCTGCTCTAGTTCGCCAGAAGCAGCTTAGTCATGCTGGCCACATGACCCGGGAGCTATACGCCGGCTCCCTCGGCCAGTAAAGCGAGTTGAGCGCCGCAACCCCAGAGTCGTCCACAACTGGACCTAATGGTCAGGGGTCCCTTAATCTTTACTAGCTAGTTCAAATAAGGCATCCCGTTCTTAAAACCCAGTGATTGGGAAGAGCCAGGCTCCTGGAGCAACCATGCCATATACCTGTAGCTGTTGCAGGCAGGTCTCGGGTTGACAATACACAAGTAAGGAGGAGAAAGCTCAACTGAAATAACTTTCAATTTCTTTGCACAGGCAGATTTATAAGAATCCATCACCGCATGGAATACAAAGGATTTGGGAGGACGTAAAGGAGGTAATGAAGCCACAGGTGAATGGAACATGCTTTCAGATTAAAATCAGTATACCAGCAACACATATAGACATGTCAAACATAAACCTAAGAAATTAAGATTGAACTGGAATAATGAAATTATATAGGAATTTTAAAAGCCACTGCCAGACCATTGCTTTAGGAAGCAGATTTTCTTCTATTTCTCCCCCCAAACAAAGGCTTTTTTACATTACCTTTTGCAGTTATTTTGGGGTATTTGGAAAGGCTGCAGCAGTTACATCTAAACTGCTATGGGGCGGTGTATTTATATCTATAGCAGGAAGACTTCCTGCTTTGTAAATGAGTACTACCAAAAAAAAAATAATATTCAACATCAAGCTGCATTTCCTTAAAGTCGTGTATTTTCTTAGGAAGTGTGTGGCTGATATGCTGCCAGCTCAACTTTGATGGCCTATAGATTTTGTTTGCTTTTGAGTTATATTAAGATGCCACACAAAATACCATTATTTTCACCAACCACAGATTTCTACAGTGAACAGAATTTCAAAATACCAAGTGGGAAATCGGGTTCTACCATGAGTAAGAGCACGTGTTGCGATCGGGACCTGGCAAGACACATCTCTTCCTGTGGGGGTGGGGCCGGTAGCCGGCCTTAGCAGCTATAGGGCAGAGAGGAGTTACTGGGCGAAAGTAAATGTTGCAACTTGTGATGGACAGCTTAGCGTCCTATATATTCCTCTGCACGCAGGGTGATCCTTCTCTTGGCTTCGGCTTCTGATCACCCATCCCGCCCCGCCCCCTCTTTTCTTAGGCCTCTGCGCTTGAGCTTGCAACTGCCTGTCATGGGGTCGTCTGCTTTGGGGCAGAGGCCCAGTAGAAATTTTGTCCATCTGGCTGATTGGCTGTTGCCATTTGGTTTTGCCTACTGCAGTAGCAACTTGTAAGGTTGGCGGTTAGGCATTGGTTCCTGTGTGGATTGCTGGATTGGGCGATACCCATCCAGAATCATGATGATGCTGGGAATTCCGTTAAAGGAATCCGTCGACTCTTATGCTTTGTCCGAGCCCCAGTAGGGGTTAGGGCCGTAGCCGAGTCCCCGGGACCTCTGGGGAGAGGGTAGCGTTGTTTCCCCCCGCTCCTTAACTCTCCTCAGCGGCATTCTCCCAATCGCTTTGTTCTAGGCCAGCCTCTGTCCCGGTAGGACAGTAGTCTGAACCAATGCCTATGCAACCACTCACCAAATTTGTATTTAAATAAAGTTGTGGCCTAAATTATTGCCAAAAACCCCAAAAACATTATGTCTCCTGTGTCAAGTCATTGGGGGGGGGGGGGTTGGCTTGAGGTCCTCGATACGCAACACAAATTATATGAATCCTGCTCAGGCCTCTAACTAGCCTCTAACTACCGGGTAACTAGAACAGGAATTTTGAAGTGCTGTGGAGGCTCTCATGTGCAGGTGGAAGGTTTCAGGAGCTGGGAAAGGATCTCTCTCTCTCTCTCTCTCTCTCTCTCCCATCTTCTTGAAATCTTCCTTGGCTATGATACTATTAGGAGCTCAAAATGGGGTCTGATTATTGCCACATAGCAAGTGGGGGACAATTCTGGAGTGGGAAGGAGGAAAAATGTCCCATTACCTTTCCTATCATTCATACATACATACAAATCCTTTATTCGACCGATAGTCAGAAAGAAGAAACACATTTCTCAATACAAAATTATAGAACTAAAAACATCAGAGGGATACACAATTAAAAATAAAAAATAGGACAGCACTAGTAAACGTCATACAGATAACCCACATCGAGACATTCGATTTTGCGCTTCCGACACTTGAGTGCCAGGAAGAGGAATTTAGCCACAGATAAGGCTATTTTCCCAGTGGGCTTATTCAGCAGATATGCTACCTGCCTTTCTCTTAAACGAGAACTAAACTGAGATAAATATGGGGCTATGAGATACTGCCTTAAATCGTTATAAAAGGGACAACTCAGTAGAATGTGTTCTGTGGATTCTACCTCTCCTAAAGCACAATGGCACGTTCTCTGATCATATGGAACTCCTCTAAATCTTCCCCTCAAAACCGCTGAATCAAGAACGTTCAGTCTTGCCGCAGTGAGAAGTCTGCGGTATTCCACATAGTGGATATCTGCCAGGTAACAGGCTGGTGCAGCCCGATACACCTGCTCCCCCAGAAACATCCCAGGTTTCACGCGGGCTATGTCCTCGTGTCTGGCGATATCCCCCAATCTCTGAGCAATCACCGCTTTAGCGTGTTTATAAGTCATGGACTCTATATAGAGGGAGGACAGTCCGCACTTCTGCACTTCCTCCACCACCTCCCCTTCCCATGGTGATTTAAAATTATCCTTCAGTATCAGGGGGGCCAAACCCACCGGTCTAAAGCACAACTTGAGCCATAGCCATAATTTTGCCTTCAGGGCCACATACCTAAAGGCTTGGCAGCCGGTCTCTAGTCTCATGACCGCACCCGCAACGGAAGGGGGGATCCTGAGAATGGCCCTAAGGAATTGTGACTGGATAGATTCCAATCTTTCAAAGTCTCTACGTGAGCCCAAAGCAATGCCCACCAGTAATAGTGGAAGGACTTTCATTTGGCCTATCATTCTTTATAGATCTGGAAAGAAAACTTTTTTGGTACACATCCTCCTGACCTTAATCTCCTCTGCAGAACAATATTAGCTTATAGGAGTTCAAGCAGGCCAATTCCTGCTCTCTTTCTCATCCCCCTGGAAATATACTCAACTGAACCATTACTTGGGTTATTTCAAGAATAATCCAAATTTGAACCTTCAACTCCTTCTCACCCAGAGGCAAAGGCCCACTCCTACCAAAACCTTTCTGCCTAAGGGTCATATACAACAACCTCCAGCCACTTATGTGGTTGCATGCCTTTCCTGTACTGAAAACAATGGGCATATTGAGGTGGTTGGTTAGCTCCAGAAGGGTCTGGGCCATATTTGTACAGTTGGTGGCAAAGGGACACCTCTGAGCACACCACGGTCCATTCCCAACCCTAGCCTTCCCCTCCAGATGTCATGCTAGCATTGAATCACAGAGATGCTTCTCAGAACTGGTCTTCCATCCACTGTGCAAACAACCATCTTCAGCTTGGGACCTTTTCCATAATTGTGTTTTGCGTCAGAGGAAATGTTTCCCCCCAGCTTCATGTAGCAGAAGAGGGTGAGTTTCCAGTTGACATCTCACCAGATGGCAATGGATCACTCACCATGAAAACCACGCACACACTCAAACATGTGAATCAAAGCTTAACTTAGTGTGACCACTTTTGTTTGCTGCTACCCTCTGTTTCTGTTTTGGATACACTACTGCCCGTTTAGAGTTATTAAGAAATTATAACAGGGATCTAAAGCATAGTATGGGAAGGATTCACATGCATGTCTCAAGAAAGAAGGGCATTGATTCATTCTAATCACGTGTTTCTAAACTTGCATGTGTAAAGTCATATTTGCAAAGATTAGTTGAAACAAATGATGCTTAGATTGAACAAAGTGTTCTTACTTTTCAACATAAAGCTGAGTACCTATGGACATAGTTCAATGGACCTACTGAACGTTTTCTGTCATCTCTGTATACGCCATAAAGCCATGGCATCATAAAATAGGAAATGGTAACAAGTATTTTATTGCTTATCAAAAGAACCTTTATGCACAGAGTGTGGGAATGTATGGGAGTCCAGGGGAGGTTATATTATTTATAAAATCCTCTCCTTACTTGTCTTCACAAGTTTAACAAAATTAGCAGAGTTGACATTCCCTTATAAATACACGCGCAGCAGATAGGTTGCGCAGACTCGTTAAAACAAAATAAAATAAAAAATTCTTTCCAGTAGCACCTTAGAGACCAACTAAGTTTGTTCTTGGTATGAGCTTTCGTGTGCATGCACACTTCTTCAGTCTCTCCTAAAATAAGACACTGCACAGTCTTATTTAAAGTATATAGAAAAGTGCAGAAGTACAATGAAGTGGAGGAAGAAAAGAAAATGTTAGTAATTAATTAATTAATTAACCCTAATTAATCTAGGGTTTATCATTCTAGGGGAAGAAGAGATATTCATGTTTCTCTGGCACTATCACACCTTTGCTGAAAACCTGTGAGCTAGTTCACTGAGCTATGGAGGAACGCAGATATCCAGGGTAATACTTACTCAGTGTGCTATGAAACATGAGACCAAGAAATCTGAGCTTTCAACAAAGCTCTTGAAGAAAGGTGGAACTACCTATAAAACATTTCAAGGTGTAACAAAATGAACTTATCCTTCCTTGGGAAGAAGATATTAAATAAGATGGTCAACTTGAGCTTTAATGTGTAATCATATACTTGAGAATAAGTTCCATTGATCAAAGGGGGACTTAACTTCTGGATAAACAGGTAAAGGATTATACCTCCAATTGGAGAACAGCCTTTACCATTCGTCCTGAGTTTGAGTGTCATGGGCTTTGAAGACACTCGAATTCAGGATGAAAGGGAGAAACGTACTAAGAGGAAGGCACGCTTGGCAAACCCACACCGTGATTAACTCCTGCCAGGAAACCTATGCACCCACTGTGGAAGGACGTGTGGATCCAGAATTGGCCTCCACAGTCACTTACGGACTCACTGTTAAGACCGTGTTCATGGAAGACAATCTTACTCAGCTATGAGCGGTTGCCAAAGAAGATAGGATTATAGTGACAGCTGATTATTTAGTGAAAGCCAATTTTAATTTGTGGAGCTGTGGGTTAATGGCATGTTTAGGCATTTATTTTATGGAGTTGCTTCGGTTCTGGGATGCAGAAAAAGTTTTCAAGGTGCAGTTATCAGGCATGTAAGTGCTCACATTCACTATTTTTGAAATAGTTTTATACACTTAAATGAATGCAAGAAATAAATATAAGAACTTGTAAGGGATCAAAGGAGAAAATGCATCAATTGGCCTTGACTACAACTTTGTCTCCTGAGAAATCTCTATGTGGGACAAGAAGCTACAGTTAGAACGAGATATGGAACAACTGATTGGTTCAAAATTGGGAAAGGAGTACGGCAGGGCTGTATATTGTCTCCCTGCTTATTTGACTTATATGCAGAATTCGTCATGCGAAAGGCTGGACTGGATGAATCCCAAACCGGAATTAAGGTTGCCGGAAGAAATATCAACAACCTCAGATATGCTGATGACACAACCTTGATGGCAGAAAGTGAGGAGGAATTAAAGAACCTTTTAATGAGGGTGAAAGAGGAGAGCGCAAAATATGGTCTGAAGCTCAACATCAAAAAAACTAAGATCATGGCCACTGGTCCCATCACCTCCTGGCAAATAGAAGGGGAAGAAATGGAGGCAGTGAGAGATTTCACTTTCTTGGGCTCCATGATCAGTGCAGATGGTGACAGCAGTCACGAAATTAAAAGATGCCTGCTTCTTGGGAGGAAAGCAATGACAAACCTAGACAGCATCTTAAAAAGCAGAGACATCACCTTGCCAACAATGGTCTGTATAGTTAAAAGCTATGGTTTTTCCAGTAGTAATGTATGGAAGTGAGAGCTGGACCATAAAAAGGCTGATCACTGAAGAATTGATGCTTTTGAATTATGGTGCTGGAGGAGACTCTTGAGAGTCCCATGGACTGCAAAAAGATCAAACTTACCCACCCATGTTGACATTTTGTCCATTTTTTTATATGCAGTTGATTACTAATTGATTCATCAGTTAATTGATTATATTTAATTGGTGGATTGCCCACTTTGCTTTCAGCTAGAAAACAGAAGACAATTTCAAAGGTACAGCTTTACTGTGTTCTCACTCTGATGGTCATATCTCAGCACTGGTGGCCTGATTCCATGTTAATCAGAAGGCATCACACTTCCGATATGGCTGCCTTCTGGCTATTCTAGATCGGACTTGGGTCTCAAAAATTTCTCCACAGAAAAGGCCTCACTTCATCGCTCTTTGCTCCTAGAGAGATTTTCTAGCGCTTTGTGCCTGGCATGCTCACTTCGTCTCCGTAAGGCAGTCTCTTAGGCAGGGGTGTCCTCTAGTGGACAAGAATTGCTGCCAAGGCTTAGCTTGTATTCATGACCTTTGATGGGAACTGGGGGCACAAGATTACAGCGGTTCAAATCCACCTTCAGGATCAAGTCCAGAGAGCAGCATTGGGAGAGGGCCTTTTGTCCTCCTGCTATTTAATATCTACATGAAACCAATGGGAATTTTGGGGCGAGTTGCCACCAGTATCCTGATGGCACTCAGCTCCATAACATCAGAATCTGGAGAGACTGCACAGTCCCTGGGCCACTGCCTGGGCACAGTGGGGAAAGGCTTGAAGAAATACAAGTGGAGCAAGAATCCTAGCAAGACAGAGACACTGTGAGTCAGTTGCCTACCCTGGATGGGGTTGCACTCCCCCTGAAGGAGAAGGCCCGCAGTTTAGGGGTGCTTCTGGATCCAGCTGTCACTGGTGGCTCGGGTAGGCTCCGCGGCTAGAAGCACCTTGTACCAACTGCGACTGGTTTGACAGGATATGATACCTGTGCTCAGAGACTGCACTGGTTGCCAATTTACCAAGTTCAAGGTGCTGCTGTTACTATACAAAGCCCTTGGACAACTTGGCACCAGTTTGCCTGTGAAATCCCCTTACCCTACGAGTGCCCACTCGACCACTTCGATAGGTGCTCAGAACATTCTTGTTTAGTTAAGCCTACGGAGATGCTTAGAAGATTGAGGTGGTTTTAATCTGTTTTAGTATTTTAACTTTTGTGTGTTTTAAAGTAGGGTTGTAAATTTGTCTTGATTTTATTGTATTATCTTTTTCATAAACTGCTTTGAGGTGTCCCCCCCCAATCAAGTGGTGTATAATTTTAATCAAATAAATAAATAATAAAATAAAATACTCTGTTTCTCATTTTTTCAATCTTAAATCCAGCACACTACAATTCTGTGTCAGTGCAATAGTTTTTTTTCCTATAAAAAAGTCATCACAAAAAGTCCTTTAGCATTTTAGCATAAATTTCCCCTAATATGTATACACAATTGCCCTATATATATTTTTTCCTTTTTTAAAAGAAGAGTTTGCATTTGATATCCCGCTTTATCACTACCCGAAGGAATCTCAAAGCAGCTAACATTCTCCTTTCCCTTCCTCCCCCACAAAAAACACTCTGTGAGCTGAGAGACTTCAAAGAAGTGTGACTAGCCCAAGGTCACCCAGCAGCTGCATGTGGAGGAGCGGAGACGCGAACCCGGTTCACCAGATTACGAGTCTACCACTCTTAACTTATGCACACTTTCCCCTGATGTAAACATTTTGGGGTTACAGAACGGCATCACAAAACTCAGAGAAGTGTGGGTTCCAAAGGATGGCTGCATTTCAATACACACAATGTTTTGGGAAATGTGAATTAGGTATGCTCGCGTTAACGTGCAAACTCGCCCAACTTTCTTCCCCAATCCTACCTGCTGCATAATCAAATGGGTTCTTGGATGCCTTATGTGTCCTTGAGAGGGTGTTGTCACAGAGAACCCCAGTCACCTGGGTCTGTTTGCTATCTGCCTTCCCAGCCACCATCACTATTCCCACCGCGCACAGTTTATTGTGGAGTGTGGTGTTTGTGAGCACCAGTAACTTCCTGTGATGGCCTGGGAGTCAGACTCTGATGCTGAACCTGAGGGATCCCAGCCTGCACAGGATTCCCCGCCTCCAGAACCAGCTGAGCTGGGGCCAGGGCTTGAGCCTGAAGGATCCCCACCTGTGCTGGCTCCCCAGGTGCAGGCATCAGCAGAGTCTGCTCTGGCTCCTGATGGGAGGGAGGACCCATTGCCTGCAGGTGCTCCACTCCCAGCCTCATCAGAGGAAGCTGAGGCGGCCCCTGGGTCCAGTAACCCACCAGCCTCTCCTGAGCTGCAGAGGCTCAGGGCAGAGAGGCGAAGAGAGCTAAGTGCTTACAGGAGGAGTGCTCGCCTCCAGGCCCGGAGGAGAGGCGAGTCTCCAGAGGATCGGGGCCGCCCTAAGCATAGGGCCAGATAAAAGCCAGCCAGACTCAGCCCAAGTTGCGTGAGCAACTTAGTTGCAAATGTATGCTTGACCTGCAACCTCATGCCTGCACCTGCCTTGGACCTTGACCTGCTCCCTGACTCGCTCCCTGCCGGACTGACCTCTTTTGGACCCCTAGACACAGGACTGGACTTGGACCTTGCTTCACGGACAAACCCCTGGGGCCAGCTCACTTCCTCTGTGTCGTTTTCAGCCTTGAACAGGATGAACGAGCCAAGCAGCCTGCACTGGCCTGATCTCCCAGAGTCCCAGTGTATCTTGTGGGAGTTGGGTGAACACATGGCAGCAGCATGCTGTTGGTGGAAAGGGTGAAGAAAACCTAAGGTTCGTTACTCGTGTCAAACAAAGCCATCCTAAGCATCCATTTACAGGTGACCAAGATGGAGCCGAGAAGTTAACACCAGCTCATCCTGTAACCGCCTTGAACTAGTTAGAAGAAGCAAGAAGCAAGGAAAACCCTGGAAGGAATTGCCAACAAGCAGTTACTAAAAGAGAAGGGATGAGTAAGAAGGAGGAACATGTTGCCTTTCCAGTTCAGGTACCCTGTTCAAGCATTTACTCCCAACATACAGGATCTGACATTCCACAACTATCATATCTGATGTCCTGGACATGCCCGAGCCTTGTCTTGCTGGAACCTGACCTGTGACTGGCTGGGCTCTTCTGCTTCTTGGGTTTGGAACTGGAGCTAGCAGGACATCCTGATCTGGTGCCCTAAATTTAGAAGAGGCTAGAGGTTACTTGGCTACAGCCTGGTTTTCCAGCCGAGACCATTGCCTGGGACAGAATAGCTGGTCGTCTCTTAATGATATGGCAACTGCATGCAGGCTGCTTTGAATTTCTTGGAAGGGAGGTGGAATATAAATGCAATGAAGTAAATGCTTCTGTGCCCATACATGCAATTGTTACCTCTGTGGGTTTTGTCATATATTTAAGCTGTTCTTCTCCAAAGAGCTCGTGGCAATTCATTTATGGCTCTCTAGCCATCCAGTGGCTGGGGTAAACCCCTTAGCTTCAAGCAGTCAAAAGCTGTCACGACCTTCAGATAATTCCTTGAGCTATTTATGGACTAATGATCACGATCCAAGCAAAAATGTTTTTGTTTAAACCTGAGTTTTTATTCAAAGGAAAACTATGAGCACTTTATCTACATTAGGCAAAGAAATTGCATTGCTCATTTTCACGTTTTTCGGAAGAGCAACAACATTTCCTTTATCTTCCAAGGTACACAACATTTTTGCTTTCCATCATAACAGGTTCCATTGGCTGTATAGAAGACGGGGCAAAGCAAAGTGGAACATATGTTGAAGTTTTTCCGACAAGCAACCGTATCAGATTCATTTGTCTCTGAAAGAAAAAAGGGGGGGGCAGGGGAGGAAATATTGGTAAGGTTCTTTGTTTCTTGTTTTTGAGGAAAACTTAACTATTATATAAGAGGCACCAAGATAGTATTTCTTAAAGAGCACTTCATGGTATCCTTTGCAGAATCTGAAAGGCATGTTCCCATGTTAACTTCACAGCCTTGGGAGTCTTTGCATCACAAGTCTGGGTCTTACCTAATATGCCTGCAAAATGGCCAAAGTATGCTGATATACTGGAACAAGAAGGTCAGAACTTTAAATTGAAAAGTTATGAACAATTGAAAGAGGAGGTATCTGACTGGTTGCAGTATTATCAGATAAATGAAGTTTTTAAGTTAGATAGGAAACAAGGCTTTCAATCAGAGAAATCCAAGTTGGGAACAGAACTAATGGAACCGAATACTAAGAACCATTCCAGGATGTATAACTTGTTGCTAGAGTGGCATACAAAAGATGAAATGGTTAAATCAGTAATGATTGATTGGGCAAGAGATGTGGGGCATAACATAATGTTGGAGGATTGAGAGAGGTTGTGGAGGGAAGGTATCAAGTTTACTGCATGTAATGTATTAAGAGAAAACATTATGAAAATGATATACAGGTGGTATTTAAAACCGGTGAAATTAGCTAAGATGTATCATGGTATGAGTAACGAATGTTGGAAGTGTAAACAAGTAGAAGGTACCTTCTATCACATGTGGTGGACGTGCCCAAAGGTAAAGGACTTCTGGGAGAAAACTTATAATGAACTCAAAAAAGTGTTGAAAAACACATTTACTAAGAAACCAGAGCCTTTCTGCTGGGCATGACCAATCATGAGATCCCCAACAAAGATAGAATATTTTTTATGTATGCCACAACAGCTGCTAGGATTTTAATTGCTAAAAACTGGAAAACTGAAGAACTACCAACAGTGGAAGACTGGCAGATGAAGTTAATTGAGTATATGGAACTCGCAGAACTGACCGCGAAACTCCGTGACCAGAGGGAGGAGAAGGTGCAAGAAGACTGGAAGAAATTTAAAGAATATTTGAAACGACGCGAAAAGTTAGATATCTGAAATTGAAATCAGTGGATATTATAGGTGATAGCATTTAAATGTTAGTTTAAAATAGAATATAAGAAGATAGAATTGTGATTTTTTCAATTTTTTGTATTTCTGTTAAGAATAAGGTGCTAGATATAAGGTGATAGATAAGGAATTAAGATTAGTGGTAAAAGAAGAGTTAAAGTGGTTACAAAGTTACTACAGTATATTTGAAATGAACGCAGAAGAGAGGGCGTGAGGAAGTCCCCCAAGTAAGATTATAAACAAGATTAAAATAGTAAAATAGGTGTTTGAATGTAAGGTTTGTTTTTTTGTGTTGTTTTAATTGTGTTTTTATGTATTGTATTAGTTTTTTGTTTTGTATCTTGTAGTTTGTATTTTGTATGTATTTTCTTTTTGTATTTAGTTTAAATACCAATAAATTCCTTTTTTTAAAAAAAACAACCAAGTCTTGGTCTTGTTTTTCATAGAATCATAGAACTGTAGAGTTGGAAACGACCTCCAGGGTCGTCCAGTGCAACGCCCTGCAATGCAGGAATCCCACCCACAACCATCCTTTTCAGAAGGATTGGGTTCTAATTCAGATACCAAACATTGTTTTAAACAGTAATGAGAATGTTCATTTGCTAACCTAGAATCAGATACAGTGGTACCTCAGGTTACGTACCTGATCCGTTCCAGGGTGCCATTCACACCCGAAAAGTATGCAACCCGAGCATCCATTTTTCCGCATGCGTGAAAGCGCAATATCGCGCTTTTGCGCATGCGCGAACTGCGCAGAATGCTTCTGCGCATGCGCAGACTGCGCGGAACGCTCTGTGCGTGCGCGGCTTGGCAATCTTTACTTCCAGGTTTGCAGAGTACGCAACCCGAAAGTACTAAAGAATCTGGTGTGCATGCATGGAAATCTTTCCTCTGCATCTCTGAAGCAAGTACCGGTAAACTGAAGAGTACAGATCTGAGTTTCTGAACAGAAGGACCAATGAAATGGCTTGGTATACGGCACCTTCCTCTGTTGTACTTTTAGCATGCTGAGCATGTTAATTCAGTTTTTCTCCCAAGTTACTGCTAATCTCACGTCTCAAAACTTTTTTACTACCATTCCTCATTTGAAGACTCTTTCTTTCCCTACCACCCTTTACAGCAAGGAGAGACAGTACGGAACACCCCCCAGATGACTCCCATCATCCCTGACCAGCAGACATGTTGGCTGGAGGTGATAGGAGTTGCTTTGCAGTCGCCCTGGAACTGAGACACATCTTACCCGGAGCAGCAGGGAACACCAGCGGGAGGAGAGCGAAGAGAAGAAAAAGGGATTTCATGATGATCAGAGTGCTGCGAGAGATCCTGAAGTCTTCAGAAAAGAGAAGACGGAGACACCCAGTGAGGAGGAAGACTCCACCTCCATTTATAGTGGCGCAGTGAAACTGGGAGGTATAGAAACCATGTAATGCAATTAACAAATGTTGCAATTTTCTGTTGTTGATGTTTATTTTTTGCTACATCACAGAGAGGTGTCGCAGGCAGGTGGAAGTTTGCACTCCAGTTTTGTTTGCCTACGAAACATCTACCAGTTCCTTTATTGTGAATGCTCATGAATAGAATATTACATGATGAAGCCATTCCAATGAACAGATGCTAATTAGCCGGATCTTTGACAGGTTCAGTGAGATTGTATAATTGCCACAGGGTTTTGTGGTTTTGCATAAGATGCACTCCCCAGTCAGAGCCTGAACCAAACTCGGGCACAAACTCCTCTGGAAATATGCTGCCCTTTAGCTGCCATAGGGACGCGGGTGGTGCTGTGGTCTAAACCACAGAGCCTAGGGCTTGCCAATCAGAAGATTGGCGGTTCAAATCCCCGTGACGGGAAGGTAAACAGCATTTCTGTGCGCTGCTCTGGTTTCGCCAGACGTGGCTTAGTCATGCTGGCCACATGACCCGGAAAAACTGTCTGCGGACCAACGCCGGCTCCCTCGGCCAGTAAAGCGAGATGAGCGCCGCAACCCCAGAGTCGTTTGCGACTGGACCTAATGGTCATGGGTCCCTTTACCTTTACCTTAGCTGCCATACTTTTTGCCGAAATTTTTATAGTTATTAAATATAGACCAATGGTAAAGCAGTGTCTGGCATAAAGCATTATTAGAAAAATTGACACAAAAATTAAAAATGGCAAGAGGGCAAAAGAAACAAGACAGCTTAGATAGGGTTTGATAAGTTTTTATTAATTATACAAACAATGGAGCATAGGGCAGGGCAGTACCTCCAGCGTCAATACCGTCTGGTGTGTATGAGTCACTTCTTCTGGGTTTTTTTGTTTAATATTCATTTAGGTTGTTGTTGTTCAGTCGTTGAGTCGTGTCTGACTCTTCGTGACCCCATGGACCAGAGCACGCCAGGCACGCCTATCCTTCACTGCCTCTCGCAGTTTGGCATTCATTTAGGTAACCAGTAACAAAATGAATGGATATTGAAATAAGCATATCTAAATTATTATCAGTTTAAACGGATATTTATTTATAATAATAATAATTTATTATTTGTACCCCGCCCATCTGGCTGGGTCTCCCCAGCCACTCTGGGCGGCTTCCATCAAATATTAAAATACATTTAAAATATCACATTTTAAAAACTTCCCTAAACAGGGCTGCCTTCAGATATTTTCTGAATGTCAAGTAGTTGTTTATTCCCTTGACTTCTGATGGGAGGGCGTTCCACAGGGCGGGCGCCACTACCGAGAAGGCCCTCTGCCTGGTTCCCTGTAGTTTTGCTTCTCGCAGTGAGGGAACCGACAGAAGGCCCTCGGAGCCGGATCTCAGTGTCTGGGCTGAACGGTGGGGGTGGAGACGCTCCTTCAGGTATTTAGATGTGCTCACCAATCTAAACACCATAGGTTACTGTACGTTGTTATATTGTGGGGTTACTCTAGTGATATTCAGCCTCACCTATAACTTAGTCTACAACATGTGTAGGCAAACTAAGGGTCGGGGGCCAGATCCGGCCCAATCGCCTTCTAAATCCGGCCCACGGCCGGTCCAGGAATCCGTGTGTTTTTACATGAGTAAAATGTGCCCTTTTATTTAAAATGCACCTCTGGGTTATTTGTGGGGCCTGCTGGTGTTTTTACATGAGTAGAATGTGTGCTTTTTATTAAAAATGCATCTCTGGGTTATTTGTGGGGCATAGGAATTCGTTCATTTCAAAATAAGGTCTGAGGGACAGTGGACCAGCCCCCTGCTGAAAAGGTTTGTTGACCCCTGGTCTACAAGATTAAGTTCACGCTGTTTTGTTTGTTTTTGTTTAATTTGTTATAAATTATATGTTAATATAGGGACGCGGGTGGCGCTGTGGGTTAAACCACTGAGCCTAGGGCTTGCTGATCAGAAGAGTTTGAATCCCCAAGACGGGGTGAGCTCCCGTTGCTCGGTCCCAGCTCCTGCCCACCTAGCAGTTTGAAAGCACATCAAAGTGCAAGTAGATAAATAGATACCGCTCCAGTGGGAAAGGTAAACGGCATTTCCGTGCGCTGCTCTGGTTCGCCAGAAGCGGCTTAGTCATGTTGGCCACATAACCTAGAAGCTGTATGCCGGCTCCCTCGGCCAGTAACGCGAGATGAGCGCCGCAACTCCAGAGTCGGACACGACTGGACCTAAGTGTCAGGTGTCCCTTTACCTTTTTATAGTTAATATGCAACTGAATTTGCAAGTCTGTGAAACCATGTTTGTATATTTCTTTTTATTTAGAGGTTGTTGTTTTTTTTTTTAAAAAGCCCTCTGCTTTATTGTCCCCTGTTAAAAGAAATAGATGCTGAGTTTGTAAACAATGGTGTGTCTTCACTAAGGTGTGAGGCCTCAAAACCCTGAAGCCAGTCTTGCTTTAGGTCTCAAGCCATCTTTTCTTCCTCCTTACCTGCTGCTCATCACACAACAATTCCATTCAACAGCTATCAACACTCACCTTTTATGACACGGTTACAGGTGGGTAGCCGTGTTGGTCTGCCATAGTCAAAACAAAATAAAAAATTCTTTCCAGTAGCACATTAGAGACCAACTAAGTTTGTTCTTGGTATGAGCTTTCGTGTGCATGCACACTTCTTGCCACTCTCCTTTTATGAGATTTTTTTTGCTCTCTTTCATTCTGCATTTCTGCATTAACGGGTCATCCTTACAACTACCAACGACTATCTTTGTTGCCTACTGTGAACTTGTGTGTTATAGTGTGATTAGTTAATAAGCTATAGTCATTTGTCCCAAAAGAAAGGAACTGTTTCAGCTTGCTTAGAAGATTCCCCTCCCCGGCCCCGGGGCAGAAGTGTGCGTGCTGTGGGCCTTGCCTGAGCTAACTGCTTAAATCCCTCTTGCTGGTTTTGGTGCAAGTGCCCTGTGATACGTTACTGTTTGGAAACCCAAAGCGGTATGAACTTCTCTCCCTTGCCTCTCCGCCCCCCCCCCCACCCGGCACTATTGACCCCTGCCATTGTGTTGTGGGTGGCTCTTGCGCGGCCAGGCGAAGTCCTCCCGTACCCCGGGGCAGCCCCTGAGGGAAATAACGACTCATGACAACTTTCTATGGGATTAAATTGGCCACAACTTTATTAAGGAAGACCTTGGCTCAGGCATTGGGCGTTTATCCTTCCCAGCCCCCCAGCCGGGGTTCTGGGTAATTTCAGGGTTATCCAGCATGATTGGGAAGTGGGCTAGTCTGGAGAACATATGTTCAAGCAGATAGCCCACCCCCCCCCTATGTTCGCTGCCGCTGGAAGGGGAGGGCAGTGACGACCCTGGGCGTTTGGTCAATGCCTCCCCCTGAGACTCCTTTAATGGGAACCCTGTTATCGACGCTGCAATGGGGGCGGGGGTCACCGCCCCACCCCACCCCCCAATCCTGTAAATGACTAGAGGATTCCGCCCAAGGCCTGCAACCGCCAAAGTTGTGACGAATTGCTACGGGAAAGGTGAAACCTGCCAATGGAGCGAAAGTCCTTTCCGGCCCTTCAACAGCGACCTTTACATAGCAGCACCTGCGTGCCTGTGTGGCTGTGGAAAAGAATGTGGTTAACCTGCAACATAAACGTCAATTGAGGGAGTGGAGGGTGGGGAAACTCTGAATCCAACAGTCGCTTCCCAGGTATGACTCAATCTCTATTGTGTGTACTGCATAATCCCTCCTTCTACCTGGCCAATCCCCCTGGCAACACCTCCCCAGCCGGGATTGGGCGGCTGCTAGAGTAGGTGGAGTCCACAGGTATCCCAACCTGGGGAAGGCAAGCCAGACCAACTACCAGGAGCTGCCTCCGTGATCCAATGAGTCTACCAATGACCTCGCAACATGCGCACCCCATTTGATGTGGGGAACGCTCATTCTGACCAACGAAGATAGGAAGGATTGCTGCCAAATGAAATGTCCATTGCAAACTGTGGTGTTCTGTCTCGGCATCAAAATGGACACCTCTCTTTGTTCATTTCCTCCCACAGATAAATGGTGCATGTTCAGCGTGTACCTGGAGTTCCATCATTCTCAAGATCTCCTTTCACCTTTGCAATGAGAAATCCTATCCCTGCATACAAGCACACAGACACACCCAGGGATGTCCACATATCAACAAAGGAGAGAGAATGAGACTCTGTGTGCATAAACTGTCCTCTGGTTTTAGATGAAAGCCACTGATAGCAACCGTAAGGCTCTCTGCAGCCTCTCAAACATCCTCCCCATCACAATCATGCTTTCCCCTGCCAAGCAGCTGTCTGGGCAAGATGGTACACAGAGATGGCCAGTTTCATGCACGGTGCTCCCCCATCACAGTCGTGCCACAAAATTGGGGAGGCCGAGTGGCAAGCTCAGGGGAGACCCACGAGGGCTGCAATGGTCCACAGGTTTCTCACATGTGACAATAAAAGGATGTTTTTGCTTAATTTCCCACTCCTGATAAATTTTATAAAATGGCCTGTAGGCCAAAGCAGAAGGCTGTGAGACTTTCACACGTTGGACAGAACCAGTAAAAGCTTTCATGTCTCATGATCTGAGGAACTAAACTCCCGAAGGAACAAAATAGGGTTGAACCACCTGTTGTAATGTTGCTCCTTGGAAATGGGCCAAGAGGGACTAGGATCAATCACAAACACATGAACCCTGAAAGAACCAAATAGCCTATTTATATTCGGCTTGCTTATTTCACCTTTCCCTGGTCTTTCAGCTTTGCCCCATTTCTTATCCTTAATTTCAGGTACCCTCAGCAAGAAGAGTGAGATTTGACCTGGACTAAAGAGTACCATAAGGATAACACCGCTACCAATAAAGTCCTGTTACTTGGCGTGACTTGGTTGACCTCAGAAGATGGGGCAGCCTAGTTTGGGGGGGGGACTACAATAGTCAAATGATGTCAGGGTTGGTGCGGAGGGTCTTGCTAATGGGCAGAACTAAAAATAATTTAATAGTGCTAACGAAAAGCCTCCTTATGGGGTCCCTGGCTTCTGATTCTGAACCTATCTGTCACACACAAACTGTCTTTGAATTTTATGTATGATAAGCAAGAGAATGGTGGGAGGGGCCTCAGAAAAGCCTCTGCCTGAATGTCACAAATGATGATGTCACAGGGATTCTGCAGTGAAGGTTCTGTTCTGCATCCATTGGAGGCCCAGCTGAGACTGGTAGCAGAAACTGGTGGCAGCACCTGATAGACAGGAATACTCAGATATAAATACTGTCCTGCCAGCACCACTGTCCATAGACACTCCAATTTGATGTTGGTGGGAAATAGTCTGCTGTTATAGATTCTTCACACGGGCTTTAGAGGCAAGAAGGAGAGGTAAAGTTCTACATTCCAATAGAAAAACTGCCGTTGATTTAATAGGTTTGGACTGTATCACTTGGAATTTTTTAGGTTTCTTTAAATTGGCCAAACATGGGAAGAGAAGGTGACCTCTGGAATTATTTTGAGATGTGAAGGTGGTTGCTTTTAAAAAAACAACACAAGGCCCATAGAAGACAACTACACACTTGTGTGCAAGTGCCCATTTTGGGCAGAGGGGGTTAGTTTGGTTTTCTTCCTGAAGTGGTCACTCTGTCTTGTCGTCTCCCACCCAGCAGACGCAGGCAGAAGTTCTTACTTGGAAGTAAGAAAGAGATATTCATTCAGGAAAGTATATTGGGCCTCGGCGGAAGACACAAAGATGTCCCAAGAAGTTTCCCCGCACCTCCTGCCAAGCTTTTAAAGACAAGGCAGACCTTGCCTTATGGGAAGAGAGTCTGCCTAATGGGAAAATTGGGGTTGCGAGCATGTGCTCCATTGAGGTGGGTGGGTCTGCTCTCCTCTGTCAAGGAGATGCCTGGTTCTGGGCAACAAGATTGCACCCTCCTGCTCAGGCTCCTGTTCAGTTGATGACCTTTCCTGGTCAGCCCCTGCCCCTCCCCCCCGGTGGCTGATCACAGCGCTCCCCAGCCTCCATGGAAGGGAGATTCAGCATCCCTTCCCTGCTTCGAAAGCAACTGAAGTCGTAGAAAGGGGAGATCTCCTTTTCCACAACCCAAGTTTGCCCAGTTCTGCCCTCTCCTCTTTTCTTCTCCAGCAAAGCCTGCCAACCCAAGGCTGATGATGCCAACTGACCTCCAGGACTCAGGCCACATTCACCCATGCCATTAATCTGTACTGCAAAGTTTTTTTTTTTTAAAAAAAAGTGAAAGTATGTTTTTAAAAAAACAAACTCCCCACCACAATAATCCCACAATAAAATGGAATAATTCTGGAATTTCATTCAATGGGCCAATTCTGGCATGACCATTTTCTTCCAGGTGAAAGACTGCCATGTGGATACAAAATCTACATACAGGAAAGATATACAGAAGACTAGATTTCCATTCCGGTTCAAAGTCCTTTTTATTGCATTTCTATCCATTTCTTGTGTAGTCATTATATTCTTTTGCAGACTGAAAAAAAAAAATATTAATTTAAGCACTGACTCTATACTGAGCATGAGTGTGATTCAGCCAAAGTTATGCACTTTTAAGATGCACTGGTTTCAGTAAGACTAAACGTGTGCTTAAGTCAATTATCCAATTCACTTGTGGGACATCAAAAACCTTTAAATCGTCAGAAGCCAGAATAAAATGGACCCTTTTTAAAATAGAGTTACGGTACATAACCCCAGACATGTGGTTAATTCTCTCAATGAAATATATGCTATTTTATTTTATTTTGAAATATATGCTATTTTAAAGTGCTTACCTATGAATGAATTGTTTACAGACTGCCCAAATATTTAAAAAATACATTGTTTTACTGTGGCTAAGACTCATGAGTTGCCAGCTAATGTTTCTTTTGTGAATACAGGAGGGTAGCAAAAAACAAAAAAACACAAAACACACCTTGCCCCCATGCAGGAGGAATGGCCCTTATTTGGGTGGCATGATGAAGTGCCTGTTAATTTCATAGATTTCATACATATCATATATTTAAGGAGCACAGTCTCATTGTATCTGTGCTACTTTCCCTCCTAGTGCGATTTGAGTTCCAGCTATACATCAGCCAGCATGAGGATTCTTTGGTTTTTCCTGCTTATCTTTTTCCTGTTCCAACCTGTCTACCTGGACAAATCAGGTAAGTGTCAAAAGGGTGTGAACTATACACATCTGCAATTTGCTCTGGTGTTTTCCCCAAGGGAAAACTCATTTCTCTCTTCCGGTATTATGTGTGTTGTCATAACCCTTCTCTTTGAAATGGCCTGACAGGGTCATGTGGGTAATTGTCACCAAATTCATGACTATTGCAGGGAGCTCCCAGGTGACAAGCAGGTTCCTCCTGTTTCTCTTGGTGTGGCAAACAATATATTTATTTCTGAGGACTGCCTCCTCTTCATCCTCTGCTCTTTATAATTATTATTTCAAAAGGATAAACAACCACACAACTTTCCGACGACATCTGAAGACAGCCCTGGATTGGGAAGTTTTTAATGTTTGATATTATTTAGAACATGAGAAGAACTGTGCTGGATCAGACCAAAAACCCATCTAGTCCAGAATCCTGTTCTCACTGTTGCCGATTAGAGGTCTGAATGCAAAGTTCACAAGCAAGATATGAGCACCACACAAACACACACACACAATTTCCAGCAACTGGTGTTCAGAGAAACACTGCCTCTGATATTGGAAGTAGTAGATAGATTAGTATTGGCCATTGATAGCCTTGCCGTCCATCTGATTTGGTGGCCATCAGTACAGCAGCCTTGCCATCCATCTGATTTGGTGGCCATCAGTACAGCTTGTGACTCAGAAGTCTCCCTGTAGCCATTGGGACTTACTCCCAGGTAAGAGCGCAAAAGACTGCAGGACTGTAAACCATATTACATAATGCAGAGCACCTAGAATATTGTTAGCTATCTGAAGATGAAGAAGCAAGAGCAATGTGTCAGACATTAAATTTACAGCCTGCTACAACCTAAGAGAAAACATCTTTAAAATGATGTACAGGTGGCACCAAACACCAGAAAATTTGGCAAAAATGTACAGAAATAGATCTCCCTTATGCTGGAGGTGTAATAAAGAAAATGGGTCGTACAAACACATGTGGTGGACATGTCCTGTTATATGTGATTATTGGAATGATATTTATGAAGAACTTAAAAAATTGATAAAATGTACACTCAAAAAGAGGCCGGAAATGTTCCTGTTAAGTATTTTACCAGAGGATATTAAAAAAAACCAGAAAGAGTATTGTGTATGTATGGCTTAACAGCAGCGAGAATGCTAGTGGCAAGAAATTGGAAAAATAAAGTTGCACCAACCATAGTAGATTGGCAAAATCTAATGATAGAATACCTGCAACTAGCCAAAACAACGGGTAAAATAAGAAGAAAAATGACCCAAGAAGTATGGAAAGAATGGAGGATATTTAAAGAATATTTAAGGAATAATGGTATGAATGGAATCCTAGTGGCAGATGTAGACTGAACCCTTAAATAAGTAATTAGAAATTTAAAGATGAAAAAATGAAATAGAAATAGAAATTATAACTGTATGCTATACAAATACAATTCTACAAAATGCAATGAGGATGATTGGAGGTACGAGAAGGTGTGTGTGTAAATGTGGATGGTAGTTGTGTATGTAAATATTTACCTCTGAAGAAGTTGATATATGTGGTGTATATGTTTATTTTGTGTGCTTTTAAACAATAAAGAGAGAATTAAATAAAAAAGAAGAAGTTAATTCTGGGCTTAGCCTTGCAGATGGGCCATTCAGTTATTAGAAGCAGGGGACTGGCAACAGGTACTTTTTAAAAAGAAGCATTAAACTGATGGAGGGGCAGGAGTAGAGTGTGACTTTTTGGTGCTGATGAAGTTGCAGGAATGCTGCAAAAATAAAAATAAAAATGCATGAATCAGCTGACCCTCCACAAGTCACCTGTCTGGAAGCACCTTGTGCTGCTTAGGACGTGCACAAAAGGTGAGAAGAAGTGGCTCAGGAGCAAAGTACAGCACCATGTTTCAATCTGGCTCAAATGCATGTGATGAATGAGCATCCCCTGCTCTCTCAGTACTCCAGAGCTGGGGAACTTGGGCCTTCCAGGTTTTGATGGAACTGCAACTCTCACTATCCCCAGCCATTGGCCCTGCTGGAACTGATAGGACCCACAACATCCGAAGGGCCACGTGTTCCCAGTCCCTGCAACATTCGAATGGGTATGTTGAATGAGCCACCTCCATGAGAAAGTGTTGCGCTACAATCACACACAGAGCCGTCTCATCCATTGGGGCTGGTGGCGCGGCGCGCCAGGGCGCAATGGCCTGGAGGGCGCCTCCGTCCTCCAGCCCCGCTGGCAGCGCCTGCCGGCAGCGCCCTCTAACTCCCGGCAAGGGAGCTGGCCGGCCACGCCACGCCCTCTGGCTGCCCAGCAGAGCACAGGAGCACAGCTCTGCGCGCCCTTCCAGCGCTTCCGGGACGGGAGGCGAGGGCGGCCGGATGGCGCGGCTGGGCAGCTTGTGCCCCATCGGGTGGGCGGCCGGCTGCGCGCGGAGCACGAGCTGCCCGCCCACCCGATGGGGCACAAGCTGCCCAGCCGCGCCGCCCGGCTGCGCCGCGCCATCCGGCCGCCCTCGCCTCCCGTCCCGGAAGCGCTGGAAGGGCGCGCAGAGCCCCGCGCCGCTCCAGCGCCACGCCCCTCATCCCCCGCTCGCCCACCCCCCTCCCAAGGGGCGGCAAGCGCGTGAGGGAGGCGGCGGAGAGGCGGCATGGCGGGGGCGCCGGAGGGATAGCCGCGCCAGGGCGGCAGATCCCCTTAAGACGGCTCTGATCACACACACCATTTGAATGGCAATGCCGATCAGCTTTGGGGGCCCCGACGCCCTCTAATATTTTATGGGGGGGTGAAGTCCCCTCGGCCCCTAGGTGTTGGCTCCTAGAGCCAGTGTGGTGTAGTGGTTAAGAGCGGTAGACTCGTAATCTGGGGAACCGGGTTCGTGTCTCCGCTCCTCCACATGCAGCTGCTGGGTGACCTTGGGCTAGTCACACTTCTCTGAAGTCTCTCAGCCTCACTCACCTCACAGTGTGTTTGTTGTGGGGGAGGAAGGGAAAAGGAGAATGTGAGCCACTTTGAGACTCCTTCGGGTAGTGAAAAGCGGGATATCAAATCCAAACTCTTCTTCTTCTTCTATGTACACATGCATGTCATTGTGTGATGCTGGAGACAAGAAGTGGTGACTATTCCTCTGTGCACCAGTTCTTTGTCCGTGTGCAACATCGTGTGATGGTCCCTCATGAAGTACTCCCGGGTACCAGGATATAAACAGTGTTGTTGTGCACCTAAACAGCAGAGGAAAATCAGAATTTAAAGTCCGCAACAGTAAGCTGTGCAAACATTCCAAAAGAGACTCCTTACAGGTGTCCCCAGTGTTGCTGACAGGGCAAGTAGGGGGAATTGGGTGTCAAGGATATTGATCTGCTGGTGCTTCCTTTTTTTTTTTAATAAGAATTTATTAGGATTTTCGGAAAGAAAAGAAAGAAAAAGAAAAAACAAGAAAAAAGAAAGAAAAATAAACATACAATACAAACAATACAAAAGAACATCTTGAGTCAAAAACAATAACTCAACAAAACATATAATTATACATTTTCTAATCCTTATTTTCAAATTCATCTTAGATGGACTTCCCCAAAGCCCCCCCTTTCTGATTTTCATTGTATATCGACTTTGGCAATTTCTATTCCATATTTTTTCCATCTTAAAAATAAAAGAATAACTCAACCCCTATCTTCTATCATTCTAAATCATTTTCCAATCCATAATCATACAGAAGATAGTATTTTTAATTTTTACTCCAATAATTCTAATTACATATCACTAATCTAACAATACCTTCCCTGCTACCTCCTCTCCCTTCTAAGGAGATCTGCTGGTGCTTCCCCTAAGATCTCTATCTATTGTATTAGAAGATTTATAGCAGTCCAGTTTGTGCATGTGTTGTCTTGGTCTTCTCCTGCTTCGTATAATGTCTTCTGAGGAGGAGTCAAGAGCAGCACTGATAAGACTCACAAAGTCTCATTTTTCTCTATGTAGGCACAGGGCGGTGTAGGAGACTAAAGGGCGTTTGCCGGCACACTCTCTGCCACCCTGTGGAAGTCTATGTTGGCCGCTGCAACAATGGAATGGGAAATTGCTGTGTTGACGATGCTGAAGATATTCGGAGACACAGACAGTAGGACGCCTGCTGGAAACGGCAGCGAAGAAAGGGAGATAGATACGCAGCCCAAAACAAGGCTTGTGGTTCTGGGGGAAATGCTTTAGTGGTCAGGGGAGAAAGTCTAATGGTTTACATGGTCATAAATAAATGCTGTTCATTATTGTGAACATATACCAACATGTATTTGTGCAGTGTTTTGGTTTGTCTTGATGAGTTCTCCAAAATTGCCAAAAGCAGTCTTTCAAAACCCTGAAGTCCTATACTAGTCTGCTATGGCAGACCATTGCATATGGAGATTGATATTACGGAACTGAAATTTGCATTGCTGACTGCTCGTATTTATTATACACTACTTTTATTGTAGAAAAGCTAGAATTATGGAGCCAAAACAACCACAGCTTTAGCTAAAGGTAAAGGGACCCCTGACCATTAGGTCCAGTCATGTCCGACTCTGGGGTTGCGGCGCTCATCTCGCGTTACTGGCCGAGGGAGCCGGTGTACAGCTTCCGGGTCATGTGCCCAGCATGACCAAGCCGCTTCTGGCGAACCAGAGCAGCGCACAGAAACTCCGGTTACCTTCCCACCGGAGCAGTACCTATTTATCTACTTGCACTTTTTGACGTGCTTTCGAACTGCTAGGTGGGCAGGAGCAGGGACCGAGCAACGGGAGCTCACCCTGTCGCGGGGATTCGAACCGCCGACCTTCTGATCGGCAAGCCCTAGGCTCTGTGGTTTAACCCACAGCGCCACCACAGCTTTAGGTGCTCCCAAAACATTTGTTATTGACAACTGTGGGTTGCACGTTTGTATTTAGAATATGCTGGCTGAGATGCTATAGAACAGGGGTGGCCAACTTCCAAGAGACTGCGATCTACTCACAGAGTTAAAAACTGGCAGTGTTCTACCCCCTTTTGTTGAGCTTTTTTTTAAGGAAGGAAAGCCCTGTTTTGGGGGGTTCACGTAAAAGCTGTTGAGCTTCTTTAGGGAAGAGGAAAGCAACATTGAGCTTTTTTTTGGAAGGAAAGCCCTATTTTTGGTGGTTTAAGTCATTTTAGGGTGCAGGGCAAAGATGTTGAGCTTTTTTTAGGGGAGCCAAAGTTTTTTAGCTTTAGTTTTTTAGCCACTGATCTACCGGTGATCTACCACAGACGGCCAGTGATCTACTGGTAGATCACGATCTACCTGTTGGACAAGCCTGCTATAGAATATGATGCTTTGTCACTGCAGCAATGTAACACCCCACCACCCCACGCTTTAATTGAGTGCACAGCGTTGTTCTGCTGTACACTGCAATAAATCCGGTTGGCTTACCATTCAGGAAGCATTTTTAGGATCATGATGCACTGCAAACTAATTTGTTTTACTGCCTCTTTCTTCAGTAGTTGGGAACTGGATTTATAGATCAAATTTAGGATCCTGCAAATGGTGTTTGAAATTTACTGCTTTGGAACAAAGCCTTTTTGACCAGTATGCACCCATAAAAAAACTGAGGCATGCTGCCGAGAGAGCTTACACACAGTCTTAATGTCCTGGGATTCAGCTTCATTAGCAAAGAAAAAGCATTTTATATGCATTATAACACTGTGACACCAGATGGCGCTGTGGAGTTCCAATGTGATTTTCCACTATGAGGTTTACAGTGTTCTCCTGAAACGCTTTTTTGATGTGTCTAGATCCAGCCCTGGCTGGTTAATAATTTGGGATGGTTAAGAACCCAGCATATTCTGGTCTTTACCTGGCTTCACTATTATAAAAAGCCTGGTTTCTTTTCAGGATCGAGATGTAGTCCTACCATTGAGTGTATCATTACATAATATGTTGGTCTAGGATTTAAAACAATCTCAGACTCAAAACCCACCAAGGCCTGTCACTTTCCCCCTTCTCGGCTTTTTGATGACATCACAGATCTCCTGTTCTGAGATGGGTTCTTCCATGAAGTCTCTGTGCTGTTGACTCAAGGGCTTAAGTTTTATTCTGTTTAACCAGGGCTGGATCTAGACACATAAAAAAAAACGTGTTTCAGGAAAATGCGTTGCAAACCGCATAGTGAAAAATCATGTTGGTGAAAGACGGGACTCCACCTGGTGGAGCATATAAAACACTTTTTCTTTACTAATGTAGCTGAGTCTTATGTCCGGATATTCTCAGTTCAAAGGTAGTCTGTATTATAGAGGTCACTATCAAAGCATGTAAATATTTTGTTTGTAGAAGCTGAGTTATAATAGGGCATGCCCTCAGAAGTTAGAACTCTACATTTGTGGTTGTGTTCTTCCCTTTATGTGTAGCCTTCACACCAAGAATCTAGAACTCTTATTACCAAATTTGCAATACATACTGTTTGTTTTGGCCATGGCAACAGAGATGTGATCAGTGTCCAAAGCTTGTAATTCACAATGTGCTCTCCATGATTTTGTGCTGTCTTTCCAGGGAAATAATTTATTTCAACAAAGCTAATTTGCATGAATTTTCTGGCTCTTTGGGTATAATGCCTTTTTAATATTATGTCCTGTAAGGGCAGCTTTGAAAGAATCCCAAATCATCACTTGGCTCATTGGTCAGAAAGTAGCTATTAATTTCCTGTAGACGTCTGGCCTCAATTCTCCTTTTGTAAAATTAAACCCAACACCAAGTAGCGAGTCGTAATGCTGCCCACGTTTCCTCAGAAGTTGTGTAATAAAAATGCCAGGCACACCTCTGTGGGAAGTGTCTGTCCCAGAGAATGCCCCCCGAGCCTCGGAGGGTGGAGGAACCACCAAGAGGGCCAGTGTGGTGTAGTGGTTAAGAGCGGTAGACTCGTAATCTGGTGAACCGGGTTCGCGTCGCCGCTCCTCCACATGCAGCTGCTGGGTGACCTTGGGCTAGTCACACTTCTCTGAAGTCTCTCAGCCCCACTCACCTCACAGAGTGTTTGTTGTGGGGGGAGGAAGGGAAAGGAGAATGTTAGCCGCTTTGAGACTCCTTCGGGTAGTGATAAAGCGGGATATCAAATCCAAACTCTTCTTCTCTGCCAATCTTGGCACCCAAGAGGGTCTGAAGGGAAGGAGGCAGCCTCTCAAAGACTTGGGGCCTGAGTCATTTAGGGTTTTAAACACGAACGTGAGAACTTTGAATTGGGCGCCTCTCTCCCGATAAATGTCACCAACAAGGGTGACCGAGGTAGTTTCAGTGCCATGACTGGGCCCGAAGCCAGGCTAGAATGGATCCAAATTAACTTACTTCAATACTGGGTTAAGGTAACAAAAAACTGGCTTATAGGAGATCAAGCCTTCTCATCGGTGATCACAAGACTGCTTGTTGTTGTTCAGTCGTGTCCGACGCTTCGTGACCCCATGGACCAGAGCACGCCAGGCACGCCTATCCTCCACTGCCTCCCGCAGTTTGGCCAAGGCTGCTTAGAGATGCTTAAAATACTAAGCGGTTTATAAATGCTTAAAAATGAATAAAAGAAATAGCTTCTTCTGTCTCCTCTTGCGGATTGTGCTTTGCCTGCACTCAGGGGCGTCGCGGGGGGGGCGGGGGCCCCCGGACAGCGCTCCTGTTGGGGGTGACACATTGGGGGGTGGCCCCGCCCACTGGGCTCCCCCCCCTTTTAAAAAAAATTCTTTTTAGGCTATTTTCGGCACTGCCGGCGTGGAGCCACAGGGGCCGCCAGCGAGTCGGGGTGTCACCCCCCTCGCTGGCCGCCCCTGCGGCTCTGCCCCGGCAGCGCTGAAAATAGCCCCCGCCCTCCAGCGGCTTTTTGTGCCGCTGGCTGGCTTGCGGAGCCGGGGCAAGGAGAGGGGCGGGCCAGCGAAGAGGGGTGACACCCCTCTTCGCTGACCCGCCCCTCTCCCTGCCCCACTTGCGCTCCCCCGAGGGGGCCTGGGCGGCGGCTTCGGTAGTCTCTGCGGGTTGCAGAGAGTCCCGAAGCTGCAGCCTGGCACCCCTTTGTGCTACAGCAGCGGCTTCGGGACTCTCTGCAGCCCGCAGAGGCTCCCAAAGCCCCCGCCCGGCATCCCCCGGGGGCGGGGCGTCGCTGCGATGCCCCTGCCCCCAGGGGTGCCTCTTGGCTTCCCACCCCGGGCAGCCAAGGGGCTAGGAACGCCCCTGCCTGCGCTTGGATGATAGTCAGGCAGAAGACCAGGCTTTAAAAATCGCACTGTCTGGCTGTCTTCACTCGATTCATCTGGTAGTCACTGGAGGGACCAGCAATACAAAGGCTGGCACGGTATCATCACCAACCAGTGTTTTCCATATGAAAGAAGTAGCAAAGGGCACATTTCCAGCCTTGCTTAAACAGTTGCTAGCACAGTATATGAAATGAAGGGTGGGGGGTGGGGGTCCAAGGTGCATTATTTCTGGGGATTTGTCCACCATCTCACACTTTCTGCCATTTCACATTTTTCTTGCACTTTCCAGAAACAGCTGAAGACACTTTCTCAGCAGGGAAACTGGGCAGGTGTTGGCCATGAGTGTCTGTTTTGTATAGTTTTAGTTTTAAGTGTAAAAACTGGTTTTGAGTGTAGGTGTTTAAAACTCTTTCCCCACCCCACCCCCGTTTCTATGGCACACTGCCTCACTACGGCTGCATGGAAGGGGATCTGTGGGTTTCACAAGCATGGTAACAGTTGGGCTTGAAGGGAATAGCTATGTGATATGTCATATCCCAGTGTTTATTATGGGTTTATTTTGGAGTTGATGGATACATGAACTTTCCTTCTATTTAAGGTGTTTCGAACTTTAGAGCAAATAAAGAGCTGGGAACTAGTAAACTAACTTCAGTACCATGTTGTATACAGGGCTGCCAACTTGAATAAAATAGGGGGGGCAGGTTAAGTCCTGCCCCTCGTAACCGAATACAAGACACGATGCATGCACACCATTGGAAATACAATGCCCATCAACTTTGGGAGCGGGTGGCCCCCTCCAACATTTTACTGAGGGCAGGCAAAGGGACCTCAGCCCCTAGGAGTTGTCTCCTATGCATGCATACAGTATAAGTATGTTTTATAAGATGCACACACACACACACACACACACCCGCCAGTTCCAAGCAGGGCTAGGCTGATACGTCATAGCTCAGGAATCCTGACTGTAACTCAGCCCAGATGACTACTCCACATAAATTCATCTTCACTGAATTTCTTAGCCTGCAGAGACAGTTTTTCTTTTATAGGAACTGACGGAACACCAGCCCTTTGCTGAATTGTAAAATCATCTTTCTCGAAAGCAAAACGTATCTTAGTGGATTACTGTAGTTGCATGATACAGAGGGTGGCCCAAAATTTATTTTCAGAAATCTGGCGGCTTAGCTATTCCAAGTTCCGGTGTGGGAGGCTTTAGGAGCTAGGATGGGTGCACTGTTTTGTTTCGATGCTTTCCCCCGGCCTGTACAATCGCTAAACCTGCTGGGCTTCACCATATACAGAGCCGGTCCACCCACGAGGCAAGGTAGGACAAATGCCTCAGGCGGCAGGATCCACAGGGGCAGCATATCCAGCCTCCAAGGACTGCATCGCCTGCAGCTGCCGTCATGGTGGCAGCAACAGTTGTGGTACACAATGGGAGGCACTGCTGTTCCTCTCCTACTCCTGGGAAATGGCAAGGGCTGCCCGGCTGCAGGATCTCCTGGGCTCTGCACTCACCCAGCGTGATTCAGAGCAGGCCTCTTCCCCCACCCCCAAATAGCCTTTGATTCTCACTTCAATGGTGGACTAAGGTTAATTTGATTCCCCCGCTTGTTCCCAATGTAGATCTTCACACACACACACCACACACCCCTCTTCACCGGCTTCGGAGGGGGGGCCACACCATTTTGTGGTTTGCCTCAGGTGGCAAAATGGCTTGGGCCAGCTCTGGCCACGTGTGTGTGTGTGTGTGTGTGTGTGGTGCCACAGGTAAAGAACACGCACAGTGGGAAGCCTATCTATGGACTGGCTTTAGCACCAAGTTTGCACTATTGCAAGTAAACTCCACACACTTCCTGATGGTGCAGAAGGTTTAAGTGTGTAAAAAAAAAATGGTGACAGGCTACACATTTTTAACGCAGGCTTGTGCCACAATCAGCTACTTAAGTTTCTAAAAGACAAGACACTACCGTTTGTGTACCTATCATGGGCGTACCCAAGGGGGGGCAGGAGGGGGCACCTCCCCCCCCGAAGCAAAAAATAATAATAATTAAATGGTTATCGGCAGCCTAAAAGGAAAAAAAGCTCTCCTAAAAAGCTCAACTACCGGTCTTTCTCCCCCTCCCAAAATCTGCCGACCCGCAGCTGGCCACTGTGTGTGTGTGTGCGTGTGTGTGTTGCGCCGGCTTTTCGTTGCAAGGGAGCTTTGGAAACTGAGTTCCCTTGCATGGTGAGTAGTTCCTTTGCGAGGGCTGAGGATCCTGGGAAACTGAGTTTTTTTGGCCATTTGGGGCTTTCTGTTTGGGGGGGGGGTAAAGTTTTTCTGTTTTTTGAAGCTGTTTTTGTTTGCTGTTTACACAATATTGTCAGTAATCTAAAAACGAACCGAACCCCTAAAAAAAACGGGGCATTCCTCATCCCCCAAAAAAGGTCAACAACTTTGAGCTGAACCCCAAAAAACAGGGGTAGATCACTGCTGAAAGTAGATCACAGTCTCTTGGGAGTTGGCCACCCCTGGTATAAGACATGTAACTAGAATAAAAATAAATAAAAAAAATCAAGCAAATAATTGTAATAACTACCGTAATAAAGCACTGCTATAATTATATATAATTTTCCTAAAATTTTGGTTTCATTCGCCTTTCTGTGCTGAAATGTCACAACCTGAACGACCATGGCTCCCCCCCCCCCCCAGTTTTGATCCTGGGTACGCCCCTGGTACCTATATGCCAATTGTGCTGAAATTTTACATTTCTTAAACGTATCTCGACACACCTTATGTATAAAGCAAACACACACACAAGTGAGAGCCGGCAGACAAGACAAAGGCCAGCTCAGTCCAGGAGCCTCTCTCTCTCTCTTTCCTGCAGAAAGGACTAAAAAAGCCCGAAGGCGCTTGGGCGCAAAGTCCGCGGGTGTCTTGCGCGCGCGCGCGCGCTCCGAAGCCGACGTGGCCGGAATTGGGCTGCTGGGTCCCGTCCAGCTCCGCGGGATGCCACGACGCCAGGCCGCCAGGCGAAGAAGGCAGAGCGGGTTCCGGGACGCGGCGGGGTCGGCGCGGAGCAGCAGCAGCATTCGGGCCGCCTCCCGGCCCGCCCCCGGCGGACGCCCGTCCAGGCAGAGGCCGGGCTAAGGCGGGCAGGCAGGCGGGGCGGAGGAGCCCGGCAGGCCGGCAGCAGCGAGAGGCGCGCCTGCGCTGGGGGGCCGGGCTGCGCCTCGCCCGCCCGCCCGCCCGCTAAGTTGTCCGAGGGGCCGCGGAAGAAGGAGAAGTTGGCGTCGCCGCGGCCGGGCGGAGGCTGAAGGGGGCGGCGGGGGCCGCGCTGCTGGCGGGTTCGGCGCCGGCCATGGCGTTCCGCAGGCGGGCCAAAAGCCACCCGCTCTTCAGCCAGGAGTTCCTCATCCACAACCACGCCGACGTGGGCTTCTGCCTGGTGCTCTGCGTCCTCGTCGCGCTCATGTTCGAGGTGAGCCTTCGCCCTGCCGGGGATCCGGCCGCGCGATCTCGCGTCCTCCGGGCTCCCCAGCGGCCCCGGCAAGGAGCTGCTGCCGGCCGAGGAGGAGCCCCTTCCGAAGTGAATGCTGTCCCGGCCCTTTCCTTCTCTGGGACACACACCCGCCCCCCCCCCCAAAAAAAATCCCCTCTTCCCCACTTTTCCTTAAGCACTCCGATTCACGGGTGTCCCAATCGGGACCCTCTCTCGGAGTGTCCCCGTGCGCTTCCGACGGCGCTCCCCCTCTCTCCCTTTCTGCTTCAGAGCTCGGCGCCCCCCGGAGCCCTCGATCTTCCTTCCTGCTTTTTCACCCCCGCCGCCGTCCAGGGGTCAACTGTGCCGGGCAGCTGCCCAGGCCCCCCGGCGCTGGCTATTGGCGAGCTGCCGCGCAGGAGGAGACCCGTCGGGGGCGCCGCCTCTCCCGCCCGCTTGGCCGAGGCAGGAAACGCGGCCTCCTCCTTCTCCCACCCGAGGCAGGCGAGCGGGTGGCAGGCGCTCCAAGGAGCGGCGGGTGAGGAGGGTGCTCCCCAAACGGCTTGGAGATTATGGGCCTCGGTGGGGCTGGGCGCGTGGGACAGAGGAAGCTGCCCATACCGAGTCGGACCCATGGGGCGCCTAGCTCAGCACGGTCCACACCGACTGGCAGAGGCATAGCTCGGCTCCCTCGGGCCCTTGGCAAGGAATCATAGACTGGTAGATTTGGAAGGGACCCTAGGGTCATCTAGTCCAACCCCCTGCGATTCAGGAATATCAGCTGAAGCATATATGACAGATGTATCCATGTGGAGAGGCGCAGTTACTGGGCCTGCGCCTTGGCGGGGGCCAATGTGGCCAACCCCATAGGTACACACCTTTCAGCCACTGCCTGGGTGCTTCTTTCCCCTACAAGCTGTTAGGAGGAGGAGGAAGACAGGCTAAGTTCACTGTGCCTGTTGCTCCTTGCCATTTCCTGCTCAGGGCAGTGGGACCCAATCCAGAGAGCGTGCAGAGGCAGTTTTGGCTGCTGCCCCCTTTATACCTGCCCGCATTTTGCAAGGAGGAGGAGCAGAGTCTGCTTTTGCTCAGAGCAGTTGGTTGGCAGGTTGAGAAAGACGGGGCTCTCTGTGCCCCCCCCCCAAACGACCCATTGAGAAAGAGAGCGCAGAGGGTGAGCAAGGAGGAAGGTACCTGGGATCTGGCGCTATCCTCCCTGCTGTGCTGCCAGGAGGCGGAGGGGGAGTGGCCCCTGGCTGCTCCTTGGATCCTGCTTCTACTGTCTCCCTGGGCAGTTGAGATCAGGGGCACCTGGGCCAGGCCTCCCTGCCATGCTGCCCAGTGGAGAAGGGCAAGAGAGGGCAGGAAACAGAAGCTTCTACTTAGTCTTCCTGGCATAGAACAGCAGGCACAATCACCACATCAGCTTCACATTCCCCCCCCCCCCAGCATCCTGGACCCTGTGCTGTTCCGGAGACATCTTTGTATAACTTCAGTGCCCTTTTGCTAACTGGCATCCCTTTTAATACCAAAGTGTTTGCCTACCCTGCAGATAATTCTTCTTCTCTTAGCCTCTTCTTACCCGTGGGCGTCGTGTTCCTTTTAGTTTTCCTCCGAAATCTCTCATCAGTGTCCAGAAGCAGACAGAGAGCATTGCTGTGCTGGAGCCGTAGGATTTATGCCACACTATCACTGTAACATGGAATAGCCCTCTCAAACTCCCACCACTCCAGTCCCTAGGCCTGTCGTTTTGTCACTGTCTGGTTGCATGACCTTTGCACTTTCTAACACGGTTCCAGGGAAACCTTGGCATCCTCAGAAGTTGTTCAGAGGTTTCTCAGTGAGAGTATTAATAACGAAACCCCTGGTTCCCTGGAAAGCACTCCCTGCTCCCCTGCAAATCTGATTGCTCCCTACGGCCTTTGGGGTTGCATTCTGCAGTGTGCTCTCATAGCATCCTTTGTTAACTCTGTGCCTTAGGAGGTTCCCAGATTCCTAAGCAGATAAATTAACATGAAAGAGATTCCTTGAGGCTAAAAAGTTTCTGAACCACAGGGCTCTCTCTCCACCCCTTTACGTGGAGGAGCAACTGTTTGGATAGCCCTCTCAAAGGATGTGTGTGTGTGTGTGTGGTGAGAAATGTGGAAAATATCTGCTAATGTATGGTGCTATCCAAGAGAGCCTTGCATGGTTCACCTCCTGAGGACACTTTAACAGCTTTCTTTTTCTTCATGGGCTAATGCGGAGTAATCTGATGCTTCCTCCTTCTGTCATTCATGAATTACTGACATGGATTATAATATTAGCATAACAGACATATACACACTGGGGGAAAATGGGGCAATGTCATTACAGTATTTCACTCCGTAATCTTCATTCCCTATGCCAGCCTTCATTCACTGTCCAGTCAAAATAGATGTTCAAAGCATTAAAATAAATAAATAAACGGTTTTCATTAAGCAATGGTGAGAGAGGGTCCTCAGAAAATGCAAGACTGCGTTAGGAAGCTGGTCCGTTTATTGGTATCCTACTTTGGGAGGGTCTCTGGGCTACCTCATCTCTACGTTGTTGCTCGCTACGCCTGCAGCCAGGCAACCCACCTGCCCTCCGCACATGCAGGGACAAACCAGGTCGATTCTTGTTGGTGGGTTGTCTCTTGTACAGGTTACGCCTGCATATTGCAGGAGCCGGCGACGGCTGCTTCGTAAATTGGTGGCATGCTGTCTCCACCCACAGAGCTGTGTCTGCTTTATCTCTCCAGTGAGGTGTTACTGTTGCGTAGGTTGTTTTCCTTGGTGAGTGTTGTGGGTGGTCGTGGTTGCTGTGGCATTGCTGCCGGTCCAGCCATGGTGCATTCCCATGCTTGTTTGCTTTCCCAAACATTTACATGTTCGACTTGTGGGGATCATGTAATCGGGACGGTGGCTTGCTGTGAGAGCCAGTGTGATGTAGTGGTTAAGAGCGGTAGACTCGTAATCTGGTGAACCGGGTTCGTGTCTCCGCTCCTCCACATGCAGCTGCTGGTGACTTTCGGCTAGTCACACTTCTCTGAAGTCTCTCAGCCCCACTCACCCCAAAGAGTGTTTGTTGTGGGGGAGGAAGGAAAAGGAGAATGTTAGCCGCTTTGAGACTCCTTCGGGTAGTGATAAAGTGGGATATCAAATCCAAACTCCTCCTCCTCCTCCTCCTCCTCCTCCTCCTCCTCCTCCTCTTCTTCTTCTTCTTCTTCTTCTTCTTCTTCTTCTTCTGTGAGCTTGATTCGCTGCTGCAGCACATAGCCAGAGCATGTGGCAGGTGTGGCAGGAAAGACGCAAGCACTTTGTTCTTTTTTCATAGAACCATACAGCAGTAGAGTTGGAAGGGACCCCGAGGGTCATCTGGTCGAAGCCCCTGCAATGCAGAAATCTGAACTAAATCATCCATGACAGGTGGCCATCCAACCTCTAATTAAAAACCTCCAAGGAGTCCACCACCTCTTGTGGAGACAGTTCCACTGCTAAACAGCTCTTACTGTCTTACTGTTAGAAAGGTCTTCCTGATGTTGAGTCAGAATCTCCTTTCATGCATCAATAGGAGTATAGCGTCTAGATCAAGGGAAGTAATAGTACCACTATATTCTGCTCTGGTCAGACCTCACCTGGAATACTGTGTCCAGTTCTGGGCACCACAGTTCAAGAAGGATACTGACAAGCTGGAACGTGTCCAGAGGAGGGCAACCAAAATGGTCAAAGGCCTGGAATGATGCCTTATGAGGAACGGCTTAGGGAGCTGGGTATGTTTAGCCTGCAGAAGAGAAGGTTAAGGGGTGATCTGATAGCCATGTTCAAATATATAAAAGGATGTCATATAGAGGAGGGTGAAAGGTTGTTTTCTGCTGCTCCAGAGAAGCGGACACGGGGCAATGGATTCAAACTACAAGAAAGAAGATTCCACCTAAACATTAGGAAGAACTTCCTGACAGTCAGAGCTGTTCGGCAGTGGAATTTGCTGCCAAGGAGTGTGGTGGAGTCTCCTTCTTTGGAGGTCTTTAAGGGGAGGCTTGACAGCCACCTGTCAGGAATGCTTTGATGGTGTTTCCTGCTTGGCAGGGGGTTGGACTGGATGTCCCTTGTGGTCTCTTCCAACTCTATGATTCTAATTAGAATTCATTGGTCTGAGTCCTACCCTCTGGAGCAGGAGAAAATACCGTAAGCTTGCTCCATCTTCCATGTGACAGCCCTTGAGATATTTGAAGATGGCTCTCATGTCTCCTCTCAGTTTTCCAGGCTCAACATGCCACCTCCCTTAACCGTTCTTCATAAGGCTTGGTTCAGACCCTTGATCATCTTGGTTGCCCTCCTCTAGTGCGCATGTTCCAGCTTGTCAACAGCCTTCTTAAAATGTGGCTCCCAGAACTGGACACAGCATTCCAGGTGTGATCTGACCAATGCACGATAGAGAAGTGCTGTTGTTCTGGATACTGTACTTCGGTTGATGCAGCCTAGAATAGTGTTAGCTTTTTTTGCTGCTGCATCACACTGTTGACTCATGTTCAGCTTGTGGTCCACCAAGACCCCTAGATCCTTTTCACATGTCCTGCTAGTAAGCCAAGTGTCCCTCATCTGAAACTTGTGCCTCTGGATCTTCCTTCCTAAGTGCAGAACCTTACATTTGTCCCTGTTGAAATTCATTTTGTTAGTTTGGGTCCAGTTCTCCAATCTGTTAAGGTCATCGTGAGTCTAGATTCTGTCTTCAGTGGCATTAACTACCCCTTCCAGTTTGGTGTCACCTTGTAAATTTGATGACCACCCCCTCAATTCCTTCATCTGTAGGGCACCTGTATGGTGGCCACATCAAACTCATGATGTGGACTGATAACACCCACTCATGTTGTATTGATAGAACTGATTTTTTTTTAAAAAATTAAGCCTGACCCCACAATATGCCTTCCCTGTTTGCCGTTCCTCCCCCTTTGGGCAGGAAAGCACTTGCAGAAAAATGGCATGGATCACAAAAATGGAATTGTGGCGGAAAGCTCTCAGTCTGTAGGAGCACTGGAGATGATCCTGTGCCAGAGATTAAAATTGGACCCCATCTGTATTTTAGGGAGGGGGAGATGGGGGGAGCCAAACAAATCTTCCTCACATGTTCCTTCGCCTTCTTTTAACATGTATGAACAGAATCGATTTCCCTTTTTCATTCCCAACCTTGGCATTTTCATGGCTGCTTTCCTTCCTTGGAGATGGTGATCCTTCCCTGCTGGAAATGAGTATTGGGTAGCAAAGGACACCCTCCTCTCTGTGTAAGGGATGCCTTAACCCAGCCTGACACCCCCAGCCTTTAGTTCCTCTTGCTTCCCACCTCCTGCCCAGTGGAGCCCAGGGAATGTTTTGCTGCTGCCAAGACATGAATGCCCTGTGTCTGATTCCTGCGCAGGCCTGCCTTTTTGTGGCGTACAGCTGGAGGGTTTCTTTCAGAACTTCAGACTGTCCCAAATTCCATCCCTCTAACGAGATTTGGGTAGTTGTGAATGGAGGCTTTCTTTCTCCCCCCCCCCTCCGCCCCAGGCTTCTGGGGGTTCCTTCCAAGGTCTTTCTCCCTGTCGCACCAGGCAGTCCCCCCCCCCTCTGCAACCCTGGCACTTTGCACAGGAATGCCAGGAATGCCGAACTCCTCCTTCGCCTTTCTGGCTTCCTCTTTCTTCCTCCTTAGTTTGCAGGCAAGGGAGGACAGATTGGGGGGCACACTTGCAAAACTCTGACGACGGTGGAGTCTGCACACGTCTGTGGCTCAGTTGAGAGAGTGCGATTGAGAAGTCGAGTTTTAAAAAAACCAAAAACCCAGGAAAAACCCAAAGCCCAACCTCATCTCTTTGCTCCTCAGTGCCACGTTTCATTTTGTGCTAGCAAATTGGAGAAGAGAGACTTCCAGCTGCATTTTCGTTCCCGTTCACTTCATTTAACAAGTAGTTTCCAGTACACAGAAACATGGGTGACTTGATGGGAGGAAGGTGATGGGGGGGACGGGGACGGGTGTGTGTGTGTGTGTGTGCTGCTGATCTAATTAGTCAGAAATCCCAGCTGGTAGGAATACAAATTCCAAAACTGACACGCAAATGCGGCTGCAAGATTTGCAGTGGGGGTTCTCACTGGAGATTCCCAGGGCCTGATTTCCTGTGAACCAGACAGCTTGTGACTCTTGCTAGATTAGGGCTCCTCCATGTTAAAGGGTTAACATCTGAGTTCCCTTGAGAAAATATTGCAAGGACAAAGGCATGAGAAGGTAAACTCCCTGTTGCCTGGAGTTGACCTTTAGTTGCCTGCTGTTAGGTGAAACCTGCCCATTTAATCTTAGAGATTCCTCTCTTTGTGCTGGCTGGTAACGTCATGTGAGTTAGCTCAAGGTAAATACTGGGCCTCTTCCCGCTCCCCCCTGCTCCTGCCCCCACAAAAAAAACAACAACTAGTGCTTGACGTGCAGTAAAACACCTTTCACAGTAGAATGATCTCAGCTGCGGGATTTTTGAGTTGGGAAACGAGAGCCAGGGTTAGACCCAAGTTCAAGATTCTGTATGTAATAGTGATCTGCCTTGCAGGATCATGGTCAAGAGCAAACGCAAACACTTCAGTGTTTTGAAAGGCCGTATAGTGCATTGCTAAGGGACCCAGGTGGCACTGTGGGTTAAACCACAGAGTCTAGATCTTGCCGATCAGAAGGTCGGCGGTTCGAATCCCTGCAACGGTCACGTTGTTCGGTCCCAGCTCCTGCCCACCTAGCAGTTCGAAAGCACGTCAAAAGTGCAAGTAGATAAATAGGGACCGCTCCGGCGGGATGGTAAACGGCGTTTCCGTGCGCTGCTCTGGTTCGCCAGAAAGCGGCTTTGTCATGCTGGCCACATGACCCGGAAGCTGTCTGCGGACAAACGTCGGCTCCCTTGGCCTATAGAGCGAGATGAGCGCCGCAACCCCAGAGTCGGACACGACTGGACCTAATGGTCAGGGGTCCCTTTACCTTTACGTTTATAGTGCATTGCATATTTAAAAATGAAAATCCAGGTAAGACCAGGATTCACCCTTGCTGGATGGGATTTCACTTTCCTTTGGATTGTGTCTGCAGCTTCGGATGTTTTTAGATTCACACTGCTGGGGATGCCCAGATATCCACATCCCCTACAGCTGGAGGTGACCTTAATCAGTTTTTGCTGGTCATGGTGGGGACAGAATACCAGCGGCTCACAAGACAAGCAGCATCTTTAGCTAGAGCCAATGATTTTCATAACACAGTGCATGATTTTGATGCTGCATAGAAGAAGAAAATGGTGGTGTGTGTGTGTCCCCCCTCCCCCAAAAAATTTGTTCATTCCTATTTAATCCGGGAAAAAAACATGCTTTCTTCTCATTTGGCACTCCTACACAACACTAAATACATTGCTTAATAACTGGCCACATGTGGTTTTCATTGGACGCCTTTTTTCAGCTAACCGGTTTACGGTGGATGCAATTCATCTGTCCTACCTGTGTTGTTTTCCATTGGACACGGTTTGCCAGCTGTGTGCTTGCAAGGCTGGTGGCCGCAGAAATTTGCTCACAAAAAAACCTGCATTTTTGTTGCTGCCTTTTCTTAAGAAAATTTTTGTAATTTAATTTTGCAAGGTGTCAGGAGGTGGAGCTGCAAGAAGATGCACAGATGCTCTTAGTTTTTGCTAGATGGGGAAACAGGAACACAGTACCGCAGAAACTGAAATCAGAATGCATCGGCGTAGTAAACAAAAGTTCATCCGCCATGCAGAGCCTTCTACTCCTGTGGTTCTTGGGATTGAGATTGTTGCATTTGCTAAAGGCATTGATACGTTGACCTGTGCCATCGGTTTCGGTGGGGGGCTTCCCTCATTTTTTAGCTCCTGCTTCAAAATAAAACAAAATAAAGTGACTCGCTTTTTTATTTACAAACATACAAAAAGCAAAATGTGCAGTCGGTATTATGCCCAGTGGCTTAATACCGAGGAAGGCTGAAATACTGCATGTGTGTACCTGGGACTAAGCCCCATTGTGTGTGACTTACTTCTGAGTAGACATGTATAGTAAGCCTCCTTTGGCATTCTAGCAAAGGCACTGGAACGCTTGTGAGAAGCAAGGCTGGGGGCCGGTATGTGCAATGGTAGGGGTATTCATTTCTCTCCGTTGCATGAATGTGTATTTTTTGCAGTATTTCTCTGTTCATTCTCTCTTCGCTTGCTTGACAGCCATCTGTCAGGAATGCTTTGATGGTGTTTCCTGCTTGGCAGGGGGTTGGACTGGATGGCCCTTGTGGTCTCTTCCAACTCTAGGATTCTATAATTCACTTTGGTCCAACTGGCAACGGCTGCCTTATTTTCCTGGCTCTCAGGGTAGAGATGTAAAATTTCCGGAAATTTTGAAGCTCGGAAAAAAAACCCGGGTTTTTTTTCGGGGGGAAATGGAAATATTCAGAAAAATTGAAAAAAATGCTACATTAGCACTTCTTTTTTTCTTTTCCAGATTGAAAGTCATTCTGTTACTTTAGAAACATAAAATATAACTATGGACAATTTTAATGGGCATAAAATTATCTCTATATTAAAAATATAGTGCATCCAGACAACTATTACGAACAGAATTTACTTTTAAAATAATATTTATTTGTATTTGTAACAAATGGAGCAACCATCTCCTGAACTGTTTACTAATTTATGGGGGGGGGGGGACTCCACAAAACAATTTTTAAAAACCCCAAAGTAATAATTATTCATATTTCCTCCCCACAGTATTTTTTAAAAAAACCATTCTCATAAAAAGAACTGAAGAAGGAAGTAGCCCTAAATTTCAATGAATGGGCATGAAATTTAATCAGAATCATTTTCTGAGCTGTAATGATCAGTATCAGTTTCAGTCTCTGCTTCTGCATTTACTCTGTTGTATCTGTCATTATCAGGGGACCCAGGTGGCGCTGTGGGTTAAACCACAGAGTCTAGGGCTTGCTGATCAGAAGGTCGGCGGTTCGAATCCCTGCCACGGGGTGAGCTCCCGTTGCTCGGTCCCAGCTCCTGCCCACCTAGCAGTTCGAAAGCACATCAAAGTGCAAGTAGATAAATAGGGACCGCTCCAGCGGGAAGGTAAATGGCGTTTCCGTGCGCTGCTCTGGTTCGCCAGAAGCGGCTTTGTCATGCTGGCCACATGACCCGGAAGCTGTCTGCAGACAAACGCCGGCTCCCTTGGCCTATAGAGCGAGATGAGCGCCGCAACCCCAGAGTCGGACACGACTGGACCTGATGGTCAGGGGTCCCTTTACCTTTACTTTTTTATCTGTCATTATCACAGTTATTATGGACTTCTAAAAACTGAAGGTTTGCTCGGATTGAAACAATTTGTTTCAATTTTTCCGAAAAAAACAAAAAAGGCTTCAGGAAAAAAACGGAGGAAAAAAAACCCGGTTATTTTTCCGGGCCTTATCTCAGGTTGAGCGTTGGTTTTCTTGTCCTGCAAAGTAAACTTTAGGGCATATGCCATTTTGCTTTCTGGCTTGAGGGTAAACTGTTGGACCCTCAACCCTTACTTTCACTTGCTTACTTTTTACTTTTTACTTTTTCTATTTATATTTTACTTACATTTAGCAATAGAAATCACTCAGGCCTTTCTCTTTAGCATTTCCATTATTGAGAACTAGGGCAGGGGGGCAAGAAAATTATTGCCAAAATGCCCCCTTATTTTCTGGGGATCTTCCCCTAAAGTTGCATAAGAGGAAGGAGTGGAGCAGATGGCAGGCAGTTCTTACTCATGAGAAGCTGTAGCTGCCAAATGTAGCATGCTTTGAAGGTACAAGGAATCTTTGGCAAGGAGCTGATTGCCTTTCCTGTTTGTGGGAAGCTTTTTAACCTGCTAGTTCTCTCTCTTCCCCCCTCTCTCTCTTGCTTTTTTCATGCTAGTCTGTATTTGTTTTAAAGCAGAGGTGACTTACCCGTGGCCTTCCAGGTGTTGCTGAAAGCTACAGTTCCCATGTGCCCCAGGAGTGTTGGGAGTTGTAGTTCAGCAGCCTCTGGAGGGCCACGTGTTCCTTAACCCATGGCCTTCCAGGTGTTGCTGGAAGCTACAGTTCCCATATGCCTCAGGAGTGTTGGGAGTTGTAGTTCAGCAGCCTCTGGAGGGCCACATGTTCCTTAACCCATGGCCTTCCAGGTGTTGCTGGAAGCTACAGTTCCCATATGCCCCAGGAGTGTTGGGAGTTGTAGTTCAGCAGCCTCTGGAGGGCCACATGTTCCTTAACCCATGGCCTTCCAGGTGTTGCTGGAAGCTACAGTTCCCATATGCCCCAGGAGTGTTGGGAGTTGTAGTTCAGCAGCCTCTGGAGGGCCACATGTTCCTTAACCCCTGTTTTGAAGAGTAATCTGTAGTTGCTTTGTGCTCACTAGGGGAGCAGTGTTGGGGTTTTTTTTGTCACCAACAGAGGACATTATCACGTAAGGTAGCCTAAAAAGTATTTTTTATTTGAAATAAAATAAATGCCATAGGGTGCAGCATCTAACTGTTTCTCAGTTTCTGGTTGTCTCTGCTTCAGTTCTGAGCTACCTCAGACTTGGGTGCCAGTGGCTGTGTGATGATGCTGGAGCCGCTTGGATCTTCCGAACTGCACCAGGCATGTTCCTCTCACTTCACAGTCCATTGCAGCCCATATTTTCATGCTGTTTTGGTCTGTTTGGACTATAATCAGCATTTCTGCAGCTTGCAGCCTCCTGCTGGATCTTGTTAGAAGGCTTTCATGAGTTGAGGGTAGGCTTGGTATCCTCTGGATGATGGGAGGGCTGTAGAAAGGAAATGGCTGGATCCTGATTCACAATAGCTTGTTTCCTCCCAGGAAGGCTTTTCCCCTTTTCCCAGGCACTTCTGTCGGCCTCTGGAAACTCTGGTTTCTTTTAACCCCTTCGCCGGCGTTTGTGTTGCCCTGAAATAATGATCTCTGCTCCGTCCATCTTGGCCAGGGACTTTTCAAAGCATTTTTCAACGTCTCTGAAACAAAGGCATGAAACAGGGCTGGTTAATCTGCAGCTCCCAGCAGCATGATCCTGCATACTCAGTGGTCAAGGGGTTGTAGTTCAGCAATATCTGGGAGACCAGAGGTTAAGCCAGCCCTGCAGTAAAATGATGAGCTTCCCCGGACTTCAACATGTAAGGCAAGAATTTGGTTGATCATGGCGGAACCTAAAAGCTGCTGCTTTGGTCTAGCTCAGGCTTGTCCAACTTCCAAGAGACTGCGATCTACTCCCAGTATAAAAAAAACT